>NC_056750.1:387547377-387802377 GCF_019279795.1 Protopterus annectens
ATTACTGCTACCACCAGCTAATACTTATCAGCTACCCAAAGGCCCTTAAAAGGGTGTCCAATTATTACTGTGCAATATTATTATCCAATTGGTAAGTGTGACTAATCAGTCTAAGGCTTATTAGAGTGGCTTTGTACAATAAACTCTATAAATATGCAATGTACTCTAGAGCTTAACTTAACTCTACACAAACCAGCCACAGGTAAAAGGTTTTTAAAATATTTAATAATAAATACTAAAAACACAAGACAATACTACTACACCACAGTGCTATACAAGAGTTCAGAGATCACACAGAAACTTAACATAATTCAGTAGTACAGTTCTGACATAACAGAAAAACACTTAGTCTAACTTTCTTCTAATGTCCTAGCTATTGCTAGAAGAAAACATACTTCTGAAATAACTTACTTAAGACAACAGGCAGAGTGCTGATGAGATGGATATCAAGACAAAAATGCTTACAGTCTCTCTCTGAGCAATAGTTTTTAAAATCACTAGCACATTTCTGCTGGGCCCTCCCAGATTACATCATTTTGACACTTTGGTTTTCCCAGTATACACATTACATCGTTTTGACACTTAGTCTGGAGTTCCCAGGCCAACAGGCTGCATTATTTAACAATCTAACACCTGCTCAGGAAACTACAACAATAAAAGACATTTCACATGTACACTCCAGTAATTATTCCTTAAGTTAAAACAATAGAAAGAATGTGTTCAGCTAGCCTCTTTGGCACCACTATCTAGATCAAAGGATATCATTTTAATTTCAAAAGCACCTTTGAAATGCTTGGCTTAGTTTTCCTTACAGCAGATGGCAATGTTGCTACAATCTTGAAGTTTACATTTTACAGTGTTTTCTTTTATTTAAGAAACAAGCCTGTATTTTACATTTATATTTACAAATGCCATAATTATGTATCAAATTCTATTTGGCTAGGCTGGCAACCTTCACTCCTTCTCTACCAGTCTTCACACCTGTATCCATCAGGTCTATACCCTCCCCCTAGTCCTTTAAAACTATTCTGAAACACTTTCTAGCAAAAATCTGGCTGTGTTCTTACACAACCCCAGGATAAACCATATCCCTAAATATGAACAAGTACCTATTCATACCTTACACTTCTTGCAGTCCCTTCTTAACTCACTTTCTTACTTCAATCACCCCCCCCCCAGTATCTCTATCTAAATATGACAACATTTTTTTCTCCCATTTCATATTGCAATTCCTGTTTGTCTTATACTAATTTACCTTTAATTCTCTAATCTGGATAAAATGTGTCTAAATATTAAGTCAGTGTCATATGAGTTGTATCTGCCCTTAACTGATGTTTTCACATTATGTCTACATTTGTATAATTCTTTAAACTGTATATTTTTCTAGTTTTATTGTATTATTTTTGAAAATTGTAAAGTTATTCTTAAAATGTTTTTATAATACTTTGGAGCTTTTCACACTGGGCCTCTGCTGACAATGGGTGCCTACTCACTTGCACGTTCCCAGTAATCAAATGTTAATAAATAATAAAACAAAAACACAAAGCATATACTGTGTAGATTTTTAAATATATCTATAAGTTCAAGATGTGATCTGACACACTGTACACACAAACTAGACACCAACACTTTCCAAAACACTATAGCCCACCAAAAATGATCCCCCCCAAACAGCAATCTATATTTATGTTACTTAGAAAAGGTAAATAACAAATAAACTGAAACAGGAACCCCTTTTTCCCATTCACTACTACTTAGAAAAAATTACTTTACATGGCACATGCATTAACTCATTTCCATATACAGGCTGTATGACATCCTTTGAAAAACACCCTATCCCACCTGAAACAACATACTAAATGCAAATCTACTATTTTTTTATCTTTTTAAGTTAAACTAAATGAAACTTGGATCACATTCCCAATAGTAATGTAAAAAGAATGTTTATACACTGAGCACAACAAATCTACACAAATCGCCCACAGAAGCTACACTTCCCATGTAAATCACCTCTGTAGAACCAAAATTTGTTCCTATAAGGCAAAAAGAGTTGAGACAAAAGTGCAAACATAAAATCATTCATTCAGCATCCTCTGAGCTCTGATTTAAATGGATTGAATATTAAAATACCTAGGTGTTTTCCTGTTATGGAACCTTTTGTTTTTTTCTGGATTCAATGTTGACTTGAAATGGGTAATTTCAATATGTCTCAAACCTCCAAATTGGTTTTGCTGAAAATCACATTCAGTAAACATAAAACAAAGTTTATTTATTTATGTTTTTCAGGGACAGCCTTGTCCTACACAGACAGACTCAAAAAGCTCCAACTATTCTCTGTCTCATATCGTCTACTAAGAGACAATCTCTGCTTGATTTACAAAGCCATGTCTGACCCAGCTCTGTTAGAAATGCTTCATCTAAAGAAATCCCAATCCCTCCACACCACACAGTCCAGAGACCTCAATCTCATTACCACAATCAACAGAGCATGGTGGAGGGACAGGTTCATAACCCAGAGAGTGCCCATGCTCTGGAATAGACTTCCCATACATGTCAAGCAGAGCACCTCACCAGCCTTCTTCAAGAGAAGTCTTGATGAGTGGATGGGAAATAGAAAGTTCACCCGGGGATCATTCCAGTGGCTCTATTTGATAGAGGCACTGGGAACTAACATCGGGCGGCACGATGCCAGGGCGCTTCTATGGGCTAGGCTTGTAAAGGCTCCAGGGCCATTAGCCTAGTACACACCTATGAACCTATCATGTCATAGCCAGATAACAGTTAGGAAAGAGCAAAGTCCGTTTCTCTAACTCTAGGTTTTCAGACAAACCATTCAGGAGGGTTAGGTCTTAAAGAAGTCACCATTATAGAGTTGTTACATCTGCATTTTCCTGCTGTTACTACCTTGCTTTGTATATGTAGCATATTTTATGTAAGCTTATTTATTTACTCTTCATTTATCAACTGAGTAGGAGGACTGGTCCAAGTACCATATTCAGACGTGACTCAGGCTGCTTGACAAAGACCCATAAATGGCAGTAAATGACATTTCATTTGATTGACAATACTAAAAATTTCTGTACAATGCTATTTTGATCTACTTGAGTCTATCAAGATACATCTAAAACCAAAGTCTTGGGCGGCTTTATCTACCTATCCATTTATTGGGTAAATTACTCATGCTCAAACTCACTTGCCCAAAGGTTCCTCCACTTCATTAAATCTAAAGGTTGACACCCCCACAAGGGGTACCAACATCCTGGATCTGGTGCTTACCAGTATGGGGGAACCACTGTAGCACCCCACTGTGAAGTCTTCCCTGGTGAGATCTGACCACAAATCAGTCTCATTTAAAGTAATTATCACACCTGCCCCCCCCCCCCCCCCAGCAGCAGCTAAGCTAAAAAACTTCTGCAAAGCAGATTATAATCTCTTACGGGATGTTATACATAGCTTCACTGCACCTACCCCGTCCGATGGAACTGACATCTATGCCGAGTTCTACACCCATACTTTATACAAACATCTGTATAACTGCATTGACTCAGCTGTACCTGACAGGACCAAAACAAGCTCCTCAAGGAAGAGCAAACCTGCCTGGTGGACAACTGCCATTAACAGGATTTACAATAAGAGGAAGAAATTGCTGTCTAAGAGTAAGAGGGAGTGAGCTTTAAACTGGAAACACTCCCGCCTCAGAAACAAGTGAATAAGATTTCTTGTGACGTCTTCCAAAACAAACTATGAATCCAAATTAGCTTCCTCAACTAAGGACAACCTTAAGACATTCTTTAGTTACATCTGTAACCTAAACGGAAAGTACCAGATTTGTGCCAAACTGGTAGTTAATGATACCACATACACTGAGCCTGTGGACATAGCTATCCTGTTGGCCAACAGATTCTGCAAAATGTCATTCCCCTGTCCCTGCCACATGTACCCCATGACATCCCTACCATCTGTCCCCACTTTGTATCTCTAAAGAGCAGGTCATAAACAACCTCTCCAAGGCCAAAAACACAGCATCTATGGGACCTGATAACATTCCATGCTGTGTCCTACATGGGCTCCAACAAGAATTAGCAACACCATTGTGTACTCTTTTCAATCATAATCTAAGCATCTGCTTCATTCCAGCTGAATGGAAAATGGCCACCGACCCCGGGAGCTATAGACCTATTAGCCTGGCTAGCCTTATTTGCAAGGATATGGAATGAATTATCATGGACCTTATCAACAAAGATATAGGTCATCTCCAAACACTTGACCCTACTCAGTTTGGATTTGTCAAGGGGAGATCATGTCTGTTAAACCTGGTGGACTTCTTCGAGACAGTCATCGAGGGGAATTCTGTGCATACAGCCTACCTAGACTTGGCTAACTCACCCAGCTAGGAATCAACCCATATATCGTAAGATGGGTTGCTAACTGGCTCACTGATAGAACCCATATAGTCTACATGCAACAGCAGACCTGTAACCAGTGGTGTTCCACAGGGTTCAGTCCTAAGACCTCTACTGTTTGGAATCTATTTCTCTGAAGTACAAGCAAAAACTAAAGGTCTGTGGGTGACAAAGTTTGCTGATGACTGCAAACTGGGAGCAATCTCCAAATTATGTCAACATCCTACAAGAGGGTCTTACACAAACAAATGATTGGTGCCAAAACCTTGGCCTTAAACTCAATGCAAAAGAATGTATTATCATCCCTTTCAGTAAAAGTAATATTCTAGATAACTATCACATCAATAGCAGCACCTTAAGTATGCACTCAGTGGTGAGAGACCTTGGCACACAGGTTGACAGCAACCTTACCTTTGACTGCCATCTCTCCACAGTGGTAAGAAGGACATTCTATATTGCACATCTCATAGATAAGGGCATTGCATCCAGAAAAAAAGAAGTTGTAACCTCCCTGTACTCTTCCCTCATCAGGCCAATAATTGAGTACAACACCCCTTTTGGTATGTACCTTTCCAGGCACCTGCAGCAATTGGAGAGACCATGAAGGTTCCGCAGAAGGAAAGTCCAAGGTCTTCAGCATCTGTCCTATGTGGATCATTTGAAATTACTGTCACTTTATTCTTTTTCATACAGACTACTCAGAGATGATCTCTGCCTTGCATACAAGGCAATCTCTGACCCTGCTTTATTGGAAATGCTGCATATCCATAAGTCATATGGTACACAGGTTACTTGCTCTAAAGACCTTAACCTGGTATGTGACATTAATAGAACCTGCTGGAAAGACAAATTTGTCTCCCAGAGGTCACCACACCTTTGGAACAGATTCCCACTTCATGTCAAACAGAGCACCTCATTGGCCCTCTTCAAACGTAACCTGGACGAATGGATGGGTAACCATAAATTCACCCCATGGGTTCCACCTGTGTCCCTCTGGAACAAGGGCAATAGATGCTGATCATGAAAATAAGGGTAGAACTTGGCTAAGCTTGTAAGGGCCTTAGGGCCATTAGCCTAGTAACTTCATATGATCTTATGATCCTATGATCCCATGCAGCAGAATATACTTCAAACATACTGTTAGCAAACATAAAAAAGTTTTCAAATACTATAAATGTCAATACAAGGAATCTTTGCCATACTATACATACAGAGTTTGTCACCAGTAGTAGCATGGTGGGTAAAAACAATCTGTGGAAATTTAACCAAAAGTGCAATTTTTGTTTAATGGCTTGAGTCATGTCTGGAAGTTTGGAAGCGGTTCTCAGACCTGCCTACCTACTTGGTTACCAAGTTACCAAGTTTGTTTGTTTTTGTGTATGTGTGTATATATATACATATATATGTATGTATATATATATATATATATATATATATATATATGTGTGTGTGTGTGTGTGTGTGTTTGTAAACTCATGTAACAAGGCATCCAAGCTAATTGGAATTTAAAATATGGGCCAGACTGTAACTATCTCAACTAAATGAATATAAACTATTTACAGAAACATGAATAAACTATAAATAATAACAACTACTAATATACAGTAACCCTGATTAAATTACTAAAATTACTAAGGCGAGATGATGGAGATTATTAAATTACTAAACTGAAATTCTTAATGTGCTGTATCCTGTAGTTGTTAATGAGCATCATCCTGTAGTCCTGTGTTTGCACCCCTCAATTTCCCCTTGCTAAATAAGTGTATACTAGGCTAATGACCACAGAGACCATTTTAAACCTAACCATGCATCCCAAATGAATCTGGCAGTTTTGGTTCTTTAAGTAAGGTTATTTTAAGGGGTATATGTAGTCTAGGGATTGGGTAGTCAAGCATTTACAGGCTGTCTCTTTGTAACAGAGACGTAGGTGCCATACTAGAGGTGAATTTCCAATTTCTCTAGCCACTGGTCCAACTTACACTTGAATTGGGTTACGGAAGAACTCTGCATCACATGGATGGGAAGCTGTTCCAGACAAGGGGCAGTCTTAGAGATGCATACCTGTACCTCCAACATGTCCTATTTATGTTGCAAGCAAGATTTAAGTCCCTAGATCAGGTAATTCTGATTTGTTTTGCAAATATGGAGAATCAGAATGGGATCCATTTCCCCTCAACAGTTTGAAAGGGACAGAGTACAGAGACAGGACTTTGAGATGATCTGCCTAGGACAAGCTGTTTATGCCCTGTGTTCTTTTTATGAGGAACCTCTCTGAACAGTCCAGATGTTCTTTGTGTTTCACTGTTGCAGTCATTACAATTGGGTAATCTGCTGGCAGGTTGCCCTCAGTCGGCCTGAATTCCAAAGTCTTGGGTCCTGTCTTGGTTGCTGTCTCCTCTTCCATGACGTCAGGTCATTAGGGGTATAAAACAAGCAGCCGACGCCATTTTCTTTAGTCTTTCTTGCCGCGCGGTACCCGAAGCAAAAGCAATTCGCAAGTGCCGGTCGGCCGACTCCTGAAATTTTTGAATTCGAGTTTCATTACCGAAGTCTTCACTAAAGTTAAGTACCCCATTGGGGAAACTTTTTTCTTGCTCCATTCCGATGTCAGAAAAAGTTAATAATTGTATTACTTGTGGGAAGCAAATACCTCATAAGGATTTCCATTTATACTGTATTCCTTGCCTAGGCCCTGATCACAATGTGCCTGGCAGTCGGTTTTGTGCTAGATTTAACCAATGCACTATTAAGCATCGGTATATTTTTGCCTCAAAATATTTTGGAAACAGATTTAACTACCCTGAAATGTTGTCGGATAGCAATCTGACTACCGGAGTACACAAAAAATGCAAAGAAAAGGAAAGATACAGACCGTCGAGGTCCAAAACCGACGATGAAGGTTTTCCTAAGCCAGTCACTGGTTCACCGGTACTCAGTGAGGCACTTTTGCAGCCCCCTGATACCGGCTACTTTCAAGTCGCAGGCCCCTACTGAGACCCATGTGGAGTCCAGCATGCCACGAGATACTCAAAGTTTTGTACCCACGGATGTCTCTCCCTCAGATGGGTCCGGTGCTGCTGAGCAGGCACTGGCTTCTGAGGGTGTATTCAGGCCTCAATATTTTTATATAAAACCGACGACAGCTGCAAAACCAAAGACAAAAGCAACTTCTAAAGCTAAAAAACTGATGTATGAGCCACATGCACAGCCCGCTATGCCTAAAAAACAGATGATCAAAATGGCTGAAGACCTAATTACCTTGATCAGGGGTTCCCAACCTTTTACGGATAAGAGGCCTAGGCAAGACACTGATTATGAATCTTTAGATCAGGTTTCTATTTCTTCTGATTCCTCTTCTGATCAGGAATTATCTATTCCTCCCTATGAGGATTCTGATGCAGAGGAATCTATCCCATCTACATCACCTCCTAAGGATTATCCATTTGGAGAAATACTTTGAGGGAGCATTTTCACTGGGAGAGTCAAGATTTCTCAGAATCAAAAAAGAGGCTCAGGGATTTCTTTCTTCTCCCTCAGCACAGGCCTTTAGCCATACCCCCTGTTTTAGACATTGTGGATGATGTGTTTTCGGAGTCAAGCTTGACTCCTTACTCCTTACCTCCGGCTCCCAGCAAGCCTGACAGATATTACTGGGTCCCTGACTCACACAAGTTTTTATTTAGAAACCCTGCTGCTGACCCTGAAACTATTTCACAGGGTCCAAAGGGGGTTAAGGCCTCAACAACAAAAAATCCTACTCCCACTGACAAAGATTCAAGGGCACTGGATAGATGGGGAAAGAAAGTTTATACATCTGCAACTTTGGCAATTAGGGCCTTAAACTGCCAGTTTCATATGCTCAAGTATCAACAACATGTTATGGGATTGCTGAAACAGAAAATGATGTTGATTTCTGAATGTGCAGAAAATAAAGAATTGCAGGACTTATTGCATGCAGCTGAACAAGTTGGAAAGCATACTTTGCAATGTGGTTTTGGTTCCTTAGAGGCCTCCTGCAGGGCCGTAGTTACTGGAGCTGTGATTAGGAGGCATGCCTGGCTAAAAGAGCAAAATTTGCCTGATCATGTTAAAGCTAAATTACTGGATGCACCTTTACAGTATGATACTCTGGTATTAAGGCAGAAGAGGTTTTAAATAAAATGGAAGACAAAGCTAAGTCTATGCAAACCGTAAAAGACTTCTTACAAGTGCAGCCACCAAGATTCAGTAGACACTGGCCTACAAAAAATTGGTCCTTTCCTGTGTCTGACAGAGCTCAAAGGGGCAAATCCAGATGCCCTAAAGGTTCTAGATACCAGGCACAAGATTCTTACAGGTCAAAGCAATGGGGTGCTTCTACCTCCAAATCTGGAGAAGATAAAGCACAACCCTATAGAAAACAGTCCCAATGACTTCACTCTGCCATCACCAAGCACTTACCTTTTGGCAGCACCCTTAGGGGGAAAATTAGCACTTTTTGCTCAAAATTGGCAGTTAAAAACCCAGGACAAGTGGGTGCTAAACATAGTATCACAGGGATACAGATTCCATTTCCATACTCTGCCAATGGCAAACGGTTGGCCGGATCTGCCAAAAAATCAATGGGCAGAGGCACAGAAACAGGTTACGTCCCTCATGGATATAGGGGCTATTCAGCCAGTACCAGAACAGGAAAAAGGAAAGGTTTTTACTCAAGACTGTTCTTGGTACCCAGAAAGGACAAGGCCTGGAGGCCAATACTGGATTTATCAATTTTGAACACATTCCTGGACATTCCAAAATTCAAAATGCCAACTTTGCAGCAGCTTCTGCCCATGCTGGGCAAGAATACTTGGCTGGTGACATTAGACCTAAAAGAAGCATACTTGCATGTCCCAATAAGGGAATAATGCAGAAAATACCTCCATTTCAAGGCTGGCTTAATGCATTACCAATTCTCTGCACTGCCCTTTGGCTTATCTACTGCGCCCAGGGTCTTTACAAAGTGCCTGGTACCAGTAATTGCTTTTTGCAGACAAAGAAGTATACAAATATATCCTTACTTGGACGACTGTCTCATTCAAGCAGAGAGCAAGGACATTCTTCTTCAGCACCTGGCATTTGTGAAAAGGCTTCTAACATGCCTATGGTACACAATAAATGAAAAGAAATCACAACTGGTACCCTCTCAAAAGATAACATTCCTGGGTGCAAGCTTGAATACAACTGCCCAGTTGGCTTTCCTCACGCCAGACAAACAAAGGCAACTGACTACTTACTTCAAACTGATGGCAACAAAAACCCAGTTATCTACAAGACAAACTCTGCAGGCTTTGGTGTTCATGACATTCTGCGTCCTACTGATTCCATATGCAAGACTGCATATGAGGAAACTTCAATGGTACCTAAAAAGTTTATGGAGTCAACATTGTCACAGTCTGGAAACAATTATTCCTCTCATTCCCTGCTTACAACAAGAGTTTCTGTGGTGGGCAAAGGCATGTCACCAAAACATGGGACGGGCCTTCACTCTACCCCCTGCCAGCCAAACCTTAACAACAGATGCATCAGATTATGCATGAGGGGGCCCACCTGGCGGGAAGATGCATTCAGGGCATATGGACCCCAAAACAAATGCATCTGCATATCAACCAAAAAGAGATGTTAGCTGTTCAAAATGCCCTGACAGCCTTCAAGGACTTACTTCATCCAGGACAACTACTGATAAAGACGGACAACACCATGGTTATGTGGTATATAAACAAGCAGGGGGGCATGCACTCATACTCCCTTTGCAGACTAGCCATGGCACTGTGGGACACAGTTTTAACTTACCAAGTACATCTTCAAGCTCAATTCCTGCCAGGAAAACAAAATACTCTGGCAGACAATTTAAGCAGAAACATTATGGTCCCTCACGAGTGGAAGCTAGATCCACAAGTCTTCAGCATGATAACAAAGAAATGGGGGAGCCCGAACATAGATCTATTTGCCTCTCCTGAAAATTATCAGTTGAAAAGATTCTGCACAAGGACTTATCACAGACAAGCATGGAAAGTGGACGCCCTATCCTTCAGTTGGAAAAAACCTATCAGTTTACGCCTTTCCTCCTCTGCCTATTCTTCCCAAGGTCTTACTAAAAGTCAGACAAGAGAAACCAAAGATGATACTAATTGCCCCGGACTGGCCCCACCAATACTGGCACCCAATCCTAAGGAACTTGTCTCAATACCCAGCTTGGACCTTACCTCAAAGACCTCAATTACTGTCCCAGCAAAACAATCAGATCCTGCACAATCAGCTCCAAACACTGAACCTGGCAGCATGGCTAATCAGGTAGTTATGCAAATAACACCTCTCAGTAAAGCTGTGATGGATGTCATTTTGGAAGCCAGAAGGCCTAGTATTAGAAAATCTTATGCTGATAAATGGAAGAGATGCTGTGCTTGGAATCGAGCACAAGGAACTGATACAGCAAAACCAAATATTCCTCAGATATTGCAATACTTGACTGAGATTCTTGACAAAGGCCTACCTTTCTCATCAATAAAAATCCATGCCTCTGCCATTTCGGCTCATTACAATACAGAGCCACCAAGCTTTTCTCATCCTTTACTAAAGCAATATCTAAGAGGAACCAAAAATTTAAGGCCTCCCAGAAGATCACCAATACCTGCATGGGACCTCAATTATGTGTTGGAAAAGCTCACTCTGCCTCCTTTTGAACGAGCTGCTACTGTAGATCTAAAGTTCTTATCATGGAAAACAGCTGTGCTCCTAGCAATTACTTCAGCAAGAAGAGTCTCAGAGCTACAGGCCCTCATGGCTGTGAAGCCTTTTATCATATTTTACCCAGACAGGGTGTCTCTGAGGACCAATCCTTCACTTATGCCTAAGGTGATTTCCAGTGTGGCTCTTAACTAAACTATTCATCTGCCAACCTTTTATCCAAATCCGCAGAACAAGGGGGAGAGAATTCTGCATTCCTTGGACGTACACAGACAGCTAAGATTCTACTTGAGCAGGACTAAAGCTCTAAGAAAAACTGAGCAATTACTAGTGACATATGTTGCAGGATCAGAAGGAAAGGCTATTTCAAAGCAGCCAACCAGCAAAACCAAATATGAACCAAGAAGAAGTAAAGCAAAAACCTTTCCGGTCCAAACAACAAGGACTGATGCCAAATACAACAAGTAGATTTTCAAGCCACACAGTTCAGCTGATGTAATAGAAATAAGGCAATTTGATGAATAATGGTCAATTCCAGTCCAAAATGCAGCAAAAAAGCTTTAATACACAAACGACAAAAGAGATAAACACGAGCGCTTTCGCCTGGTCCTACCAGGCTTTTTCAAGTGAGACAAAATCTATAATGAATACCCAGCATTTTTATAGCTGGAAAATGCAGTCAATTAATTAACAATTAACAGTGCTGAATCCAATATTAATTAACACTCTTATACTAAAAGTGCCCATTAATCTTAACTCATACTTATGCATTAAATACTGGCAAGCATTGTTCAATGGTACATAAATGCTGCATAAAACAAAACGCCCCTTAATCTTTAAAATGTTTTAAAAACATTGATTTGTTTAAAAACTTTTTTTTTAAATAAGTCATATAAAACCCACTATGGTGCTTTTAAAAATTCTTTTTCTGTTTTGAGTCTATAAATTGATGTGTAAATTGCAATTTACCTTTATGTATTAGATCAAGACCAAGAAAAGAAAAGAAAAGAAAAAAACAACTCAAATAAATATATCCTGACATAAACTGTTGAACTGATTCAATAAATGCTGCAAAGTGTTTAGTTAAAACATGCAACCATGGTTTAAAAATAGTAATTCAATGGCTAAAACCAAAATATGCTAAAGCTTGTTTCTTCTCTTTTTGAGAATAGATGCTAAGCTAATGCTGTCATTGAGTCCTGGTTGTTTTGTTGCGTTCAGCTTTAACTGCCAGATTAACTCCCTGGTTTCGAGAAAGGTTTCCCAGTCTCCACCCCTTTGATCATGCAGAATTTTTTTCAATAACCAAGAATTTTAATGACATTTCTGGACATACCAACTGGTGTTTACAAAAAGCATTGGTTTGCTTGTTTTTACCAATCTCATATAGATGTTCGTATATCCTACGCTTTAAAGGCCTATCAGTTTTGCCAACATAAAAAGCTGGACATGCTTGGCAAAACCCTATGTAAACTACCCCAGCAGAGTTGCAGAAATGCCTGCCATTTGCTTTTAACGTGATGTTCCTAGATGGAATGGTTATTTGGGTATTCATTATAGATTTTGTCTCACTTGAAAAAGCCTGGTAGGACCAGGCGAAAGCGCTCATGTTTATCTCTTTTGTCGTTTGTGTATTAAAGCTTTTTTGCTGCATTTTGGACTGGAATTGACCATTATTCATCAAATTGCCTTATTTCTATTACATCAGCTGAACTGTGTGGCTTGAAAATCTACTTGTTGTATTTGGCGTCAGTCCTTGTTGTTTGGACCGGAAAGGTTTTTGCTTTACTTCTTCCTATTTCAAAGCAGACTATTTCAAAGTGGATAAGCCACTGCATTCGTTTCTGCTACTTATACCATTGCAAACCTGTGCCCAAGGGTATTAGGTCTCATTCCACCAGAGCTGCAGCTACTTCAGCAGCCTTTCTTAGAGGAGTACCAACCAAAGACATTCTAGAGGCTGCTACTTGAAGTTCTTTTCACACCTTTACAAAGCATTATCATTTGCCTCTCTACTCTAAGTCCAGGGCAGGCTTTGCCACTGGAGTTCTGCAGGGCCTTATAGCCACCCCTAATGCTGTTTAGCTCCAGCCTCCCATCCATAGCTTTGGGATTCTACCCAAATGTAATGACTGCAACAGTGAAACATGAAGAACATAGTACAGTTGTGTACACTTACCATAAATGTAGGTGTTCGAGTGTATTCACTGTTGCAGTCCAGGTTACCCGCCCACCATCCGCCTTTCATTCTGGAGTTTATCTTTCCTTCACTATTTTCTACAATCTATGTGGTGTATTTGCTTGTGGATGAAGGTAAAGTTTGTATTGTTGCATGTATATATTGTTTATATATATATTTTTTTCTACCTTTTGGGGGTACCTGACATCTGGGGCAAGAAAAACGAAAGAAAATGGCGTTGGCTGCTTGTTTTATACCCCTGACGACCTGACGTCATGGAAGAGGAGACAGCAACCGACGCAGGACCTAAGACTTTGGAATTCAGGCTGACTGAGGGCAACCTGCCAGCAGATTACCCAAATGTAATGACTGCAACAGTGAATACACTCAAACATCTACATGTATGGTAAGTGTACACAACTGTACTTTGCTGCATGTGCTTAGTCAGGAACATACCAAAGGGGACGTAATCAATGACTGGACTGATGAGGTACAACTACAGTGGAAGGATGACTTCCTTAGGTCTAGATGCCATATCCGTGCTTACAAATTCTGCAGCATAGAATTATTTCATTAGTATAGAAGACACACAACGGTTGAAGGCCAGGTTACTGTCTAAATGCAACCCCAAATCCTTAACTACTGAGTCTACTCTTACAGGGTGTGTTATCAATGATAAACTTTCCAGTGGTGGCTGACTTTCCAAAGGATACTATTATGCATTTGTTGGCATTGAGTTTTACTCGGTGACTCTGGCACCAGTTATTTGCCTATGTCCATCCTTCTTGGAGGATATTAATGTCTTGAGGGTTTCTATGACTGCACATAGTTTGCAATCATCTGCCGACTTGTTCAGTCTAAGGCCCTTAAAGCTGGCCTTGACTTCAAAGATGTAGATGTCAAAAGGACCAGAACCAGCACAAAATCCTAAGGAAGTCTCCTAGTGACCAGTCTCTTTCTGGAGGTGAGCTCCCCTATATTAACTTCTTGGAATCTGTCCAACAGCCAGTTGGCTATCTAGAAGATGATATAGGAGTTTATACTAAATTCTGTGGGTTTGTCTACATTGGCTCATAGGTAAGTACTAGGCAGTCAGTCTGCTGACCATTTTAAGCCTAGCCAAAAAACATATTAAAAATTTCCCTTTAATCTCAATACTGATGAAGGTTTAATTCCTTTAACTGAGTATTTGTTGTTATATTAGTTCTGCGAAGGAATAGGAGGTGAAATAGAGTTGGATCTTTCATGGCAAGAAAGTGTGGAGGAATAGATAAACAAATAATAAGAAGCTTAAACAGTGAAGAACGAACTGAGCGTGTCAGAAGAACAAGTATGTGGTCAGTAACTTTTAACCATGTCAGCAGATTCTTTTAAGCAGTAAACAGTACATATTACGGCCCGGGCATGCATATGTATTTTGCTGAAACTGCTAGATAGATGGAACACGGATAAGCAGCTAAGCTGCTTAAGACTGCATTCCTTCTAGTTTCAAATAGGAAAGTTTGTCTGTTGTAACATTACTAATGCTGAATTGGGAAAAGAATGTTTTAACTAAGCTATTTTTGGGACATTGAAGTATTTTATTTTAGATATTTAGTACTGTTCTAATGAATAACTACATTTATGGATCTTGGTAGTAAACAACTTTTATTGGATACTGGCAGTGGTCTGATAGATGACACTTATTTTCACTTGTATTTTCTTATAAAAATACCTGGATATGTTTGTGCGGGGAGACATTATTGTTGTTACTCCCACACGTGTGATTTCTAATAAATTTTAAAACTCTATCAAGACTGTTTATTTATTTATTTTTTAATTTTCTTAACAAAAGGGTATACATACATATCCTTGAAGGAGTCTGTAGGAGACTGAGTACATAGTAAGGGCCACCAGTCTCTCCTGATAACTAAGATGTTTGAGGCCACTGATCTTTTTAGTTATGAATCTCTGAGGTCTCTCAAGTTGTGTGATATGTTTAGATAAATACATGCCAAAAGGTGCATTATATTCAAAAATGGGTCTGATATGATATGAGTAAATGGAATTAAGACTTCTTTGGATCTAGTGGAAAACCCTTGGGAAATTAGATGGGCCAGATAAAAGGCGTCACTTACTACTGTAACATGATGCTTAAATGATAAGGAATTATCAACAAAAGTACCCAGTTCCCTTACAACAGTGTATGATTGGAGGGCTGCATCTCCCATATGGTAAGTGAAACATTTTGTTTACCAAAATGAATTATGCTACATTTTTTTACATTTAATTTGAGACCATTGTCCTTGCACCAATGTTTAACATACTCTAATTCATGTTGGAGCAGTTGTGAGTCAGTTGAACATCAAATAAAGTCACTCAGTTTGCAGTCATCTGCAAACTTAGTAAACAATAGGCCAGAAGTGCTGGTCTGAATATATGAGAAATATGTGCCAATTAGGAGAGGGCCCAAAACTGAACCCTGCGATACACCATTGGTAACTTGTTTTGCTTTCAGAAGTGCATCTGCTACTCTAACCAGTTGGGTTCTGTCGGGAAAACAGTTAACTATTCATTGCATAGTATAAGGATTTATATTTAGATTTTCAAGTCAATAAAGCTTGCATAGGAAATAGTGTCAAAGGTCTTGGCTAAGTCTAGATATGCTGTATACACTGCATAACCACTATCTACTACTTCAGTCATTTTTTCAAAGAAATTAATGAAATTAAAGTGGCAGGACCTTCCTTTGATAAAACCAAATTGATGAGGGCCTGAGGCTGAGAGATTTTCCTGAGAGATTTTCAATGTCCAAGATAATGAAAGTCTGAGAAAATGCACTCCATGGCTTTACCTATGAGGTCTATAGTTACTAGAGTCTGTGGTTACACCACCCTTTTGTAAAGACATCACAATAGGTGTTTTCCAGGCTTTGGGAATGTAACTAGTGGAGAGGCTTAGATTAAGGAGTTCAAGAAGTAGGTTCAGAAAGGTCATATTTGGCACTAATAATCAGGCAACCTGGTATGTTGTCAGGGTCCATAGATGAAGTATTCTTACTTTTTGAAAGAGCTGAGAAAACATGTTCCATAGTAATTAAAGGAGTGGTTGGGACTGTTAAACCATAGGTTAGCTATAACTGTGGGTGGAGTAAAATTTGCACTAAATTTGTTAGCTCTGATAGTAACTATTGGTTCAGAGAGTAGTATTATTATGGACTAGCTCTGAACACTGTTGGGTGTTAGTTTGTAACTTCCTGACATAGTTAAAGAAGGATTTGCAGTTATTTTTGGGTTTGTGGCTATTTTAAGTTCATACTCAGCTTTGAGCTTCCCAATGGTTCTGTTAAACTCTTTGTTAGTTTGTTGTGTGCTCTTAAGCTAGGTAGAATGAGACCTCTTATAAGCATTAAGCAGGTTCTTTCTCTTGTTATATAATTTACTTATATGGGTATTCTACCACATGGGTTTGTTTTTAAACTTCTCATATTGATTTCAGAAAGGGACTGCCTTATCCACACAACTATTTAAGTAGGAATATAAGTCAAAAGCATAGGTAGCCGTCTTAGCAATAGGATTCTTCAAAGAAGGATTACAGCAGAATTTAAGTCATCAAATAATTGAAGGTTTGCTTTTGAGAAATCCCTAAACACAGAGCTATTTACAGGGGAAGTATCACCAGTTTTAAAGGAAAAGGGTCACTAAATTATTGTTTGATTTAACAAGACATAATGATGTATATGGGGCTGTGCAAAACATGCCTATATTTGTGAAGACAGGAAGTTGCACTAAGGGCACAGTATTCTCCCATGTTGGCAAGGACCAGATCCAGTATGTTTATGACTCTAGTGGGTGAATGGACTATCTGGTCCAGAGTGTTAATGTTTACAAAGTCTAGGCATCTTTGGGCTTGCAAGTTTGTAGATGTGTATGATTTCCAATTTATAGTGAATATGGTACTGGGATGAATGGTGAGTGTCTCTAATATGTTTAAGTATGTGTTATGGGTTTCCTGGGTCACAGAGGGGGACCTATAGCTTGCAAGGGTATTATATGGGAGTTTGCCTATGGTAATTTGGACATGGAGAAGCTCAAGCATGTCATCCTGTTTGATCAGCCTTGAGGCATGTTTGCTTTTGATGTAAATCGAAACACCTTGACCTTTAATCCCCCGACTGTGCAGCAGCTGGTCTAAATGTGTGGAAGGCATTGTAGACCTGAACTGTCATAGTGCGCTCCATGTCTTTAAACCGCATCTCTGTCACTGCACAAATGTCTGCATTTTCCAGGGCTAGGAGAGCTTGGAGGGAGTGGAGTTTCATGTTTAGATTCCAGGCTTTGAATAGTAACACCTTTAGATTTTCTAAGGTTGGTTTGGCGATGTCAGAAGGTTTGTCAAGTTAGCATTTCCAAAAAGACACAATAGGGAAGGACACTGTTTTAGCCTGCACTTGAAAGCCTAGTGGGGAAAGGTGCAGGCCATCCCTGGCAAAGTAGCATGGTCTGTTGACTATATCCTGTCATGCTGACAAATATTTTACACCCTTTGGAGTGATACGAAGTACTAAGATAATTATTAAATACAATTATCTTCTTTTCGTATTGTGGCAACATTCTTACGAAGGCAGAATGTTGCTAAATGCTAAGCTCATACCAGGCTGGGACAAACAATCCAAATGTTCCATCATGTTTCTCTTCATATATTCCATGGTGCAGTGGTGCAGCAGTTAATGTTGTTGCCTCACAGCAAGAGGTCCTCTAGTTTGATTCTTGGCTGGGGTGCCTTCTGTTCAGAGTTTGCATGTTCTCTCTGCGTTCACGTGGATTTCCTCCAGGTACTCCGGTTTCCTCCCACAATCCAAAGACATGATCTGAAGCATTTCTCCCCGGGCCTCCAATGAAAATAGGCTCTGTCCTAGTCGGACTTTCCTGGTCAACAAATGATAAATAAATGAAAAATAAAAATAAATAAATACGTATCTGGTCATTTACACCCACATGGACTATGACTGAGTCATAATGGTATGGTACTTGCAATCCACTGACTTGTATGTATGCATGATCTGGTGGATCATGGCCCCTGATAGGCAACTAATCATGACTTTCTCCATACTCAGCCTGTTGAGTAAGACATCATTGTGTCTCACAGTGGAGTCTTTTATAACTAAATTATTCGGTTGTTGTGGCTTGTCATAAGGGCTTTGAAGTTGAGGCTCCATGTGTTGTGGTGGGTGTTGTTTTGGTGAAGTATTTTTGGGGCTGCTGAGGATATTTCTTGTGAGTGCAATATTTGTGAGGTCTGGGGTTTAGAAAGATTACATTTAAGAGGCTTAGCATGTAGAACTCAGTGTGTCTGATCCATACTGCTACTGCATGTGGTAGGTGTAGTGTGTTGTATTATTGAAAACTTGATTGGTATTATGAGTGCTTGTTTATGAGAGTGTTGCCTCCAGTAACATTATGTAAATACATCTTTCACATATCTTATCAGTTTAAGAATTAGATGGCTGTCAACAGACGTGAGGCAATTGCTGCTTTGCCTTAGGATGCCCATATCCACCATGCTGACTGTGGAGATAGTAGGACAGTCCATATCCATGGTTACAGGCCCATTTTATTTTATCTGAAGGTTGCTGAAGGATGCATGCCACCAAACAAACTAATTTATCATTATACAACTGTAGACTGGGGAAGTTTCAAGGGTAGTTTTATATGGAAAATGTAAATTCTAGGTGCCTGCATCTATACAGAGCACTGCTAAAAACCACTGTACAGTGAGCAGCATCACACAGGCCCACTGACTTTATACAGGTGCATAAAACTGACTAAACACAAAAAATAGCTTTGGAGCCAATCAGAGGGTCATACTCAAACTTATTTCTCTGTGAAATAAAAGTACTCAAACAGTGCAGGAGCCAGCAGTGAGGTCACTCACTGAAATTCAAAGGCACTTTACAATGATAAAGGCCAACAAAATAAAACTTACCTTACGGCGCTATACCCAAACAAAATAAATAACCCACACACATACACTTAACAAAACCCTACGTCTAACCCTACACTAAACCTTACATACATTACTATCTATTCACTTAACTTAACCCGCACCCTAACCCTAAGGTCCGTAACTATCGCACACTTACCTTACGGAGCTATACCGCAGAAAGACCAACCATGATGATTCGAGATTTCGGATTTCACACTTCAGGATGATCGGTGTTTTTGCGGTATACGTGTAGACATTTCCGTATTCAGGTAAGTGGACCTTTGCGATTTCAATAGGGAACCGACAATCATATATTTATATAAATGAAAATAGACCATATTGACATATTTTTAGTTGCAAACATTATACATCACTTAAAATATATCCAGAAATTGTCAGCCAAACATTACATAGGTCATTCAAATCCTGCCTTCTTTTAAACCACATTCCTCTTCCAAAACATTATTCTGCATGCTTTAAGAAGCATTTCCAAGGAATGAACATGCATATAAATAGCAAGCATGTGCTAGCTTCAGTGCCATTTTGAGAGTGTAGCCAGAGAGTGAGCATGTATCAGTGTAATAGCTAGTTTGTTTATAAGTTTATCTAAGTTAAAGTTATTAAGCCTCAATCCTGATGTGTTTGTACATAATAATGCTGTTTGAACAGAAACCATGAAGGCTCGTCTATTTTATCCTAACTGAACAAGCGACATGGTATCAGAACCAGGATTCCAGAAACTGCTTTTCAGAGCTCTGAGGTGCAGGGTTAACAGTGAAGGTAGACTAAGAGAACCGAGCACAAAAAAACGGCCAGAAATGAACAAAAAGTAATAAAAACTTACACGAATGATTTATTTTATAAAACGGAGCATTATAAGGGCACAAACTGCATTATTAAATAAGCAAGAGGCACAAAAGTTTTATTAACTGATCAAAATGCTTAAAATTAAGATATTTGATAAAAAGAGCATCAGAAAACATATAAGGGGTTCGGAATTGCCTCGGAATTCCAAAACGAGCATGTTTAGAGGAAAACAAGCACAAGAAAATTATAATGGGCATGAAAAGAGATTAAATGAGCAAAACAAATATAGTAAGGGCAAAAAGGGCACATTAAGCATAAATAAAGCAAAGTAAAGTACTGTGTTCTGGCATAACTGCTATTTTGCATTGTATTCTGGACATAACTAGAGTTATTTGAAGTATCTCAAAGTGTGTAAAGTGCTTACAGTGTGTGCTTATTACTGTGCATTTATTCTGAAGAGTGTATTTGTGTGCAAAGTGCAACTTATTTCATGAAGTACAGTCAAAATGTAGCCATTTTGAAAAGTTTCTTGTGCTGGGTGTGTCTGTTTGCAAAGTGCTGGCATTACAGGGTGTATCTTGCACTGTAAAGAGTTATTTAACAAAGTACAGCCATTTTAGGGAAGTTTCAGTGTGCTGTGTACTATTTATTTGCATTAAGTGCAATTACTTCGAAATGTTTCTTACTCTGAGCTTTTTCTGAACAGTTCATTCGCACAGTGCAGTTATTTTGAAATATTTTTACACTGATAAGAGTTGGTTTCTTACAGTACAGTACAGTAATTTCAAGGGTATTCCTGGGCCCAAGAAACTTATTTCACAAAGTTCAGATATTCAGGAGCTTGTTGTGCTATTTATTGGGCATAGTTACAAATACTGGCATAAATTTCTGGCATATGTATATGTGTGTATGTTTGTGCACACTTGCAAAAGCCTTCATTAGTATTTGTTAATATGGCAGATGGAGTTCAGAAACCCTTACCACTAGTATTTGATCAGAATGTTGCAGAAAATTGGAGAATATTTGAGCAAGAGTATGATATATTCATACAAGCAGCTTATTCTGACAAAGATGCATGGACTAGGTCATTCATTTTGCTAAACCTAGCTGGGTCAGAGGCCATTGAAAGACAGTGTTCATTTGTGTATGCACCAGCAGTATATGAAGGAGAAGGTGAAAACCATCATGTTGTTGTACAGACTGAATCAAGGGAAGATCCCGAGTGTTTGAAATGCAAATTTAGGGAAATGTATAACCCCCAGACAAATATTACATTATAGAGAGGCATTTGTTTTACACAAGAGATCAGAAACAAGGGGAGACTTTTGCAGCTTGTATTACTGACCTAAGAAACAAAGCTAAAACGTGTCAGTTTGGTGATTTAAAAGATGAATTGATAAAGGACAGGCTTGTGCTTGGTATTAATAGTGCTGCAGTGAGAAAGATTTTGCTTCATGACAGTGATTTAATGCTAAGCAAGGCTATTGAGATCTGTCAGATCCATGAAGTTACAGAAAGGCACACAAGTATGCTTGCAAGTGATAAGAGCATGGTTTCAGCAGGCTCCAGACAGCATGCAACACGTGGCTAGCAAATGCAGGCCTAAGCACATGGCAGCTACAGCACCTGCGGGTTTTACTGGGTGGTCTTTTAGTTCAGTGCAGAACAAGGGTGAGTCAGCAAAACCCAGCTTTATTTTTAACTATCACAATTGTGGTGCCAATCATGAGTCTAAAAGAGAAAAATGTTTGTCATTTGGTCAGCAATGCCACATGTGTAAAAAATTGAACAATTTTCAAAAGTTTTGCAAATAAAGTAAACCTCACACAGTTGTAAAGAAGGGTCACTTAAAAAAGCAAGTTGACTATATAATTCTACTTTATAAGCAGACAGTGTGTCAGTGATTGGTGAAAAGGGTGATGCAGTGAATTTGTTGGTGAAAAGGGTGATGCAATGAATTTGTTGGCAAAAAATGAAGTGTTTTGTACTGTCCAGATCAATGGTAAATCCACCAAGCTTAAAATAGACACTGGTTCAAAGTGTAATGTTATGTCAGCAAGTACATTTGCTAAGGTGAGAACTGGTGAACAACTCAATGTGGCTAGTTGTGGGAAACTTGTTGCTTATGGAGGTATAGAAATTCAAACCAAAGGCTCAGTAGTGCTTTCATGTTATCTGGCTACTAACTGTTATGCTTGTTATTTTATGTAGTCCGAAGACATGTGCAGTCATTAGTTGGTCTCAGAGTTGGTTTGAGAATGAATTGGCTTTCTTTTACCAAAGAAGTTCATCATATAAGCACATATCCTAGTTCCAATTTTATTGAAGCTATTTTCTCAGAGTATGCTGATGTTTTTGATGACAAGTTGGGCGCAAACTTCCAGTTGTGTATTCTATGACGTTAGACCCAGAGGTCAGACCAGTGGTCAGAGTGGCAAGAAAAGTTCCAATAGCTATGCAGAATAAAGTTAAAGCTCAGCTAGATAAAATGGTGCAGGAAGTTGTAATGTGTCCAGTCACAGAACCAACTGGATGGGTGTCGTCTATGGTAGCAGCCCATTAAGAAGGCACAGATGAAATCAGAATATGTATTGACCCAAGAGATTTGAGCAAAGCATTAAAGAGACCGCATCATCCAATGCATACAGTCAAGGAAGTCGCTGCTCTAATACTGAATGCTACTGTTTTTTCTGTATTGGATGCAAAAAGTTCATTTTGGCAAGTGATGCTTAATCGCAAATCTTCATTACTGACTATTTTCAGTACCCTGTTTGGCAGATATAGATTCCTCAGGATGCCATTTGGAATAAATTTTACAAGTGAAGTCTTTCAGCATGAAATAGAGCAATTTTTTTCAGGTTATCCTTGTGCCATAATAGTAGATGATTTATTTGCTGGAGGCAATGGTGAAGCAGAGCATGACAGAAACCTTGCGAAAGTTCTAGACAGAGCTTGTGAAGTGAACTTAAAGCTCAATCCTCTGAAGTGCAAATTTAGACTACCAGAAGTTACATATATAGGTCATTTATTTGCTAGCACTGGCTTGTGACCAGACCCTTCGAAGAAAGCAGCCATTCTTAAGATGCCAGCACCAGATAATGTTCAAGCTCTACAACGTTTTCTTGGTATGGTCAACTATTTAGGCAAGTTTATACCAGACTTCAGTGAGTTGACAGCACCTTTGAGAGGGCTGATGCATACAAATGTTATACGGTCTTGGCTGGAACAGCACCAGAGAGTATTTGAAGACCTTAAGCAGAAAATTGCCACCCCACCTACATTAAGATACTATGATGTCAATAAACCAGTAACTCTTTCCTGTGATGCTTCAAAATTTGTTCTTGGTGCACTTATTCTTCAAGAAGGTAGACCTGTACCCTATGCATCTAGAACTCTTACCCAGACTGAAATGTAATATCCTCAAATTGAGAAAGAACTTTTGCCAATAGTATTTGCATGTTCAAAGTTTCATGATTATATCTGTGGTCGAGCTATTCAGAATGAAACTGATCACCAGCCTCTAGTCACTATTTTAAAAAAATCTATGCGTTCAGCTCCAGCGAGGTTACAAATTGCAAAAGTACAACTTCAAAATGGTCTATACAAAAAACAAACTTCTTTATCTGCCTGATACCTTATCCAGATCACCCAGAAATACAATGGAACAGCTTGATGCAGAGAATTTTGATTTTGATGTCATGGAAGTGTGTAATTTTTCTACCACAAAACCTGATGAGTTGAGAGATCATACATAGACTGATCCAATTTTGCAAAAGCTCAACCACTACATTAATGTTGGATGCCTGTTGAAGCAATCTAGTGTACCACCTGAAGTGCAAACTTATTTCCCTTACAGAGATGAGATGTTGATGGTAGATGGCATTATTTTCAAAGGTCCTAAAATTGTTGTTCCTGCTTCCTTACAGCATGAATATATTCAGATTTTGCATCGTGGTCACCCAGGTTCCGAATCTACCAAAAAAGGGTGAAAGGACTAGTATTTTGGCCTTGTCTAGTAAAAGACATTGATAAAGTACTTTCTTCTTGTTCAATATGCAATAGTACTAAACCACATTTGCAAAAAGAACCACTTCACTAAGTCAAGTTCTTGAACTACCTTGGTCAACAGTAGCCACTGATATATTCAACTGGAATAATCAGCATTACTTTGTGTTGGTAGACTCTTATTTGAACTGGTTTGAGATTGATTTATTACCTAATGTAACGTCCACTGCTATTATCACCAAGTTTAAACATCATTTCTCAGTCCATGGTAATCCACACAAAGTTATTTCTTTCAATGGTACCCAATTTACCAGTCAGTCGTTTTAGAAATTTGCAAAAGAGTGACACTTTGCACATGTTACTAGTAGTCCAGAATATCCACAGTCAGGTATACTGGCTGAATATGCAATACAGAGTGCAAAGCAATTACTGAAGAAGTCAAAGTGTGATAATACCAATGTCTTTTTGAATTTACTCAATCTCAGAAACATATACCCTGTGACGATATACTTGGCTCGCCTGCTCAGAGACTTCTATCTAAGCAAATCAGAACAACATTGCATATCAGTTCCAGTTTATTTGTACCAGTATAAACTGAAACTCAAATATAAAAAATAAAAAATACTGGCCCAACAAGATGAAGCAGGAAAACAGCAAGAATAAAACTTCAAATCGAGCATATAAACCTTTTATTTCAACGGTTTCATCTGTAGGACTTCTTTAGAACAAATGAGTAACCAAAGTAAAAAACACTCAATTTTTATGTACTTTGCAATAAAACAATTAACACATTATTCAATTGTTCAATTCACTACAATAAAAACTATTTGTTTAAACACAGCCTTCTATCTCTTAAAAATAATTTTATATTGACACTTTCATTTAAACCTGGCTTTTTGTCAGCCTTCAGTTCTATTTGCCAAAAAGTCTCTCTTTGTTCAAAATCATTTTTAAAATCTCCACCTCTTGGATCTAAATGAACTTGTTCTAAGACAGAAAAAAAGAACTTTTTATAGCCAACACATTCTGAAGAGTGCTTGAACAAAGCATTATTGATGTCACTTTTTAATAGCATACTGATGTTCTCTTATACTTTCTTGTAAACTTCTAGTAGTCATTCCTATATAAAACACAGGACACCCACTGCAAACACTGATGTACACTATCCCCTTAGTCTTACATGTAAAATGTCCTAATACTTTTATAACTTTTGGATAAGTACTCAAAAAAATAAAAGGTCCTTCTAGTATATACCTGCACCATCTACAGGTGCCACATTTAAATATCCCTTTTTCTTTGTCATTGTTTAAAACAGTATGAATAAATTTTGTATTCTCATGTTGTAACAATTTCTTTAAACTATATCTATTTTTATATACAAAATTAGGTTCACTGCCTACTGCTTTGTACAATTCACCTTCAAGAATTTTCCAGTTCTTCTGAACTGTTTGTGTCTTTCGGCTTTTCCCGGTTAGGGGTCGCCACAGTGGGACTCCGGTTCGCTAATGATTGGTAGTGGATTTTTACGTACCGGGTTACCAGCCCTGATGCACAACCTTCAACGAAGGCACACCCTATTCACGTATGCCTCCACACAGAAGACGCTCTATCTGAGAATCGAACAGGATAACGTCTTGCTATGAGGCGACAATGCTACCACAGCATCAGTTCTTCTGAATAATGTTCTTAAAAGGTTTACTATCTACTGTCATATCAATATTATAGGACAATTTCCTATTTTTCATCATCATTACTTCTTGAGTTATTGTTTGAATTATTACTACTAAAACAGAATTTAGGTATTGGGAGAGTATAAATCTTGTCCCTTCAAATTAATTTCTTCTGCCATTTCATCTAAAAACTTTTTCTCATACCCTCTATTAATAAACATGTTACTAATAAATTCTAGTTCTTGTTTAAACTTCTTGTCTTCACTGGTCATTAGTTTGGACGAATAAATTGACCTTTTGGTATATTTCTCTTAATGAAGGCTGGATGATTGCTTTTATTACATAAATAACTATTTGTGAATGTTTTCTTTCTATGTATACTACTCACAAAGTTATTTAAATATGTATTCCATTCTAAATGAACATCCAAAAATTCGACAGATAAACCACTACCACCTTTAGTGAAGTTCAGAAAATTAGACTTGTTATTAAGAGCTTCAATAAAGTGTGTGACAATGTCATTATTCCCTTCTACAATAAAAACCAAGTCAACCACAAATCTCTTGAAATACTGAACATAAAATTCTACACATAATTCACTTAAAATGATAGTCTCCCACCACCCCATTACAATATTAGCAAAAGAGGGGGCTGCCATGGACCCCATTGCTACCCCCTAAATTTCTTATAATATTTACCATCAAAAATTAAAAAAAATGTTATCTAAAAATAGCTCAATCTAATCACATAAAAAATTGACATCTATATTAAAGCTTGTGTTTCTAACAAGAAATTGTCTATATTCAAAACCTTCATCATAAGGAGTAGAAGTATACAAAGCAGTTACATCAACAGTGAACATAATATGTTTACTGGGGTCAACGTTGAAATTACTTAAATACTTTCAATTTATCAAGAAAGTCTCATGAATCTTTAATATAACAATCCAATTTCTGTACAAGTGGGTTTAACACTGAATCAACAACTAGTGAAATTCCCTTAGTGGCACTGTTAGGCGAAGAGACAATAGGCCTAAAGGGGGGATTTGTTTGGTCCTTATGGACGTTTGGTGTTCTGAGCAAAGTGTCAATTTTTGGCTTATCAGTTAGACAGAAATTGTAAAGTTCAAAATCAATAACTTCATTCATTAAACTTTCATACAAGAAACTGTGTATTTTATTAAAGCCTTTATATATATCACTCAAATTAACAATTCTATAATCTGCTCCATTATTTAACAATGCCAACATACTACTGTTGTACCTATCTTTGTTCATTAATACTAATGTACCCCCTTTGTTACTTTTCATAATCCTAATGCTTTCTGCCTGTCTTAATTCAAACAGTGCTTTTCTTTCACTGGCATCCAGATTATAAAATGTATTGTGCTGAGCTACCCCATGTAAAGAATTTATAATTTTTTCTTCACAAACATTTTCAAACACTTTCAATGTGTTCAATAAAGCTGGATTATATACTGAAGGCTTGAGATATCTAGAAGGGTCTATATTACATGAAAGAATGATCATAATGTCGAGTACAACATACTCGACACACTTTGATCAATCGTTCATATGATCAAAACCTTAAAACCCTGAAAAATACAAAATTGAAATATTTTATTTGTCCCATACCTTCCCTATACTAACATACAACACACACACACACACACACACACACACACACACACACACACACACACACACACACACACACACATACATACATACATACGACCAATGCATACAAACCCCTACACACTTACACCATTCACACATTTAAGAACCTACACAAACACATCTACACATCCACACCCCCCAACTAAATATACCAACTCCAAGATCGCTGTACATTGGGGAAAGGGCAATTTCCCGGTAATCGCAAAGTGACTTGTAATCTAGTACCTAGAAGGTGTGAAAGTGCTCATCCTTGTTTTTTTAAAGTTTTATTTCATGTTTATTATCTGTGTTTTATTAAATGGACTTTGTTTTACGTCTCTTCCTACCAGTTTTCATCTTTTTTGATACATTTTTGCCTTTTCACTGGTTGCTCTTTTTGTTTTGGATCCTTCAGAATGTGTTGGCTATAAAAAGTAATTTTTTTCTATCTTAGAGCAAGTTCATTTAGATCTAAGAGATGGAGATTTTAAAAATTATATTGAACAGAGAGAGACTTTTTGGAAAATGGAACTGCAGGCTGACAAAAAGCCAGGTTTAAATGAAAGTGTCAATGTAAAATGCTTTTTAAGAGATAGAAGGCTGTGTTTAAACAAATAGTTTTTGTTGTGCTGAATTGAACAATTGAATAATGTGTTAATTATTTTATTGCAAAGTGTATAAAAATGGAATGTTTTTTACTTTGGTTACTCATTTGTTCTGAAGAAGTCCTAGAGACGAAAGCGTTGAAATAAAAGGTTTATACGCTCAATTTGAAGTTTTATTCTTGCTGTTTTGCTGCTTCATCTTGTTGGGCCAGTATTTTTTTATTTTTTATATCAGTTCAAGTTTGCTGAGGCTTAAGCTAAAAGCAACACAACAATTATAGCCCAATTATTCAGAAAGCATTCTTTCCAGAAGTCCAGTTATGATAAATGAAGCAGATTTCTTCGTCCATTGAAAGAAGGAAAGACAGTGAGGATACAAACAGCAAAAGGTTTTGACAGAATTGGTCAGGTAACAAGTATATGTGCAGAGCCGAGATCCTGTTTTGTGAAATATGAGGGTGTGGAGTACAGGAGAAAATGCAGACATCTACTTCCTGTATCAGAATCATCATCGCAGTACTGTTCCTGTGGTAAAGAGTCTAGCTCTCAGAGCAATCCAGACAATGTTCCTGTTGCAGAATGTGTCTTGACTCCTCCTACTTCTATTCCTGATGATGTTCCTGATGTCCCTAAGTTGAACATTCAGCAGAGACAGTCCCAGTTGCTAGACCTAATTCTAATTTCTGTGTCACACGATTTGGTCGCATTTCAAGCCCTGATGTGAAATACACAGCAACCTGGATGTAGTTGTATATATGTATCTAATTCTGTATAATTGCATGACGAAAACTCATTTGTATCAATTGCATGTTATTTAATGTCATCAATATTACATAACTCATTTCTCAAAGAGAGAAGATGTAGAATAGAGAGCTGTGTTATACCTTTAAGAAGCATTTCCAAGGACTGAACATGCATATAATTGATGCATTAATATTATGTATGCATGTCCTGTGTAAGACTTACATAGAAAATAACTGCATAGTAGGAATTTGTTTATACCCATTTAAACATTTTATAAATAACTGTATTCTATTTGTTTGCTTCCTGCTATTTATTAATCCTTCTCTGGCATGCCTGCTCTACAATGTGTTAAGGGGCTGTCATTTGTTTGTCTTTAGACTCAGTTTCTAAGGCACTTTGTTTTTGGCTGTCTCTGACCTTCACCCTCTAATTGTGTGTTTACTTATTTGTATTCTATCTCTTCCTTATATTTCTCCAGCCTTGTGCACCTGAGTTCCTGCCTTTATCCACTCTAAACAGGCCAGTGCAGAGTCCAATTAAGGAACAGAGTCCTGAATAAGATTTGTTTGTCCTTCCCACCAAGACTTTCTACCCTGAACAGTCCTTTTTTGAAAGTATGTCCTGCTAATTTGAATCTTTAAGTTACATAACTCCAGGCTATTTGACTTCCCTCTCAAGTTAACCAGCAGCCTACACCCCTCCTCCTTTAGCAGCTAAGTCACACTCTCCTACCCTCCCACTGCATCTTTGTCCCTAGGATAACTCTCTCCTGTACCTCCCTACACTCCCAGTAATTTGCTCTTTGCCTGCTCTGCCTCTTCTTATTCTTTACTTTGACCACTAGGTGGTACCCTAGTCCTAGTTAACCTCTTATCCCTAACTATCTCACCAGAGTTTAGTTCTCTTCATGATATCATCCTGGTCTCAACCCCACTTCTATCTCTCTACTACACCCAACTGTACTACCTCTCTGAGCATCTAAACTTGTATTCCATCTCTCCCACCTTATCTATCATCCTCTCTCTACCCCTTCTCTTTGTCCACTCCTACCTTGGCCTGTACCCAGTGCTTCTTTCACTTCTCACTGATTGTTTTCTGCGCCCTGGTCCCCTCCCTGGCTCTTCCCCGCTCCGTTAAGCCCTCTTGCTCACTCCGCTCCCTACCGTACCCCGAATTCCCACCCACCCCCAGTGACCCTAGCCTTATACTTGCTCAGCCACACCCCCAATTTTCTCACACCATATCCAATTTCCTACCTCGTTCACACTCACTAACTCTCCACTCCTGACTCACTACCACACCCCTATCCCCAGCATCCAAATATTACTAATTTCTAACCTTGCCAAGCATACCTAACTCAACATGCCCCTGCCTTTCAAGTTACTTTATCTACTCCTACTATTTAACATCCTTCTTTTATACTATACCCTTACTTCCTATGAGCACTATACCCTTAGCAGATCTCCAAGCTTAGCTAAACACACAGGTTCATTCCTTCCCCCAGCTAATCAAACCTACATTAACCTCCTGTCATCATGTTCCTACCTTCCCCCACTCTATCACAGAATACCACATAACAGGTTTCACACATCTAGAAAGTTCTGCATCATACCCTCCAAAAACACAAAGATATTTTCACTTCCTCAAACACTCTTACTGTTACATGGAGACATCCACCCCAACCCTGGCCCAAACACTTCCCTCCTTAACACCCTCACAAAACCAAATACTAACAGTTCAAACTCACCTTTCTCTTCTAATTCCCTTTCTATAGCACACCTAAATATTCGAGCATTAACAATAAAATTACACAACTCCATGCTTTAATTGACCTCTACTCATTTGACATTCTCTGTCTTACTGAAACCTGGCTTAAACCAGGCACCAAAGACAATGACATTACTCCTCCTGGTTATAGCATTTTAAGGCAGGATCGTCTAAGCAAAAAGGGTGGTGGTGTTGCTTTACTCTATAAATCTCAACTACAAGTATCCTCTATTGACTCCCTCCCTCCCCTGCCAATGCTGAAATACTCTGCAGCAAATTCCACTTAAATAAAAACAAAGCCATATATATAATTTGTTCCTATATCCCTCCTGGCAACAACTTAAATACACTAGAAAACATCCTTAGCTGGCTCTCCTGTACCTTTCCTCAGGAAACCATAATCCTAGGAGACTTTAACATTGACTGGAACTCTTGTATATCTCCCAAACCCACCCATCACCTCAACCTCTTTACCTTTCAACAAACTATAAACTCCCCCACTAGAATTCACAAATCTACCAATAAACAAGCCATCTTGGACTGGATATTGGTCAATAATAATCCTCTTTCTTATAAAACTGGTATACTTCCCGACAATATCAGCGACCATCTTCTCACCTACATCACCAAACAAAAAAACAACAATTTAAATCAGCCCAACTATTGTATTATTCGTAACAAAAAAAACTTTAACCTTCCTAGCTTCCTCAATGAACTCAAACTGTATAACTGGTCAACTCTAAAACACCTGCCAAGTGAGGAAGCAGTTGCCCATTTTAACAACACATTCCTCCAAATTCTTGAGCATCACGCCCCCTCTCGCATAATTAGAACAGGATCCAAAGCTGCCCCATGGCTCTCTAAAGATACCAAGCAAATGATGCATTTAAGAAATAAACAATGGACAAAATGGAGAACTACTAAAAACCCAACTGACCACCAAAACTTCAAATACCTTATAAACACTATAAAAAAACTTACCTATCTTGATAAAAAAAAATATTATCTTCAACACCAACAAAATCAAAATCATAATCCCAAAAAATTCTGGTCAGGAATCAATAAACTCCTCCATCCAGGCAATACCAAAACACCTACTCCAGCTAGCTTAGTGCAAACTCCACCCAACTTAATAGCCTGTACATTCAACACCTTCTTCTCTGAAACAGTCACCTCTCTAGCAAAGACCATGATTCCCCACACTTCCCTCAAAATGACCACTCCTCAAAATAACACCCCCACTCTAACATTTAATACAGTCTCCACAACCTATATACACAAATTACTCTCAAAACTAAAACCTTGCACTCCTTCAGCCGACCTACTACCAGCTGAATATCTGCAGCTTGCAGCAGCTGAAGTAGCATACCCAGTCTCCATCTTAATTAATAGAACAATAACTGAAGCCACTATTCCTTCCCTATGGAAAATCTCCCATATCATTCCTCTGCATAAAGGAGGAAACACTAATGAACTTTCCAACTTCCGTCCTATAGCCTTATTATCACCTCTATCTAAACTTTTGGAACGTTGTATACACCAACAATTTCTGCATCATCTTTTACATAATAACCTACTTTCTGACTCCCAACATGGTTTTAGACCTTTCCATAGCACCTCCACTGCTCTTCTCTCCTTTTCAGACACTATCAACAAAAATCGCAATAACAATCTCTTCTCCTCTGCTTTATTTCTTGACCTCTCTAAAGCCTTTGATATGGTGAACCATCACCTCCTGCTAGACACTTTGAAATGTCTCTCTCGAACCTTTGGCATTGCACTGGTTTGACTCCTACTTGAAAGATAGACAACAAGCAGTCCTCTGGGACAGCCATCTTTCCTCTCTACTTCCAGTCACTATCGGTGTCCCTCAAGGATCCATCTTAGGACCCCTTCTCTTCTCCATATTTATTAATAACCTGTCTACCTCTCTTCCCACCTCCACATGTATTCAATGCAGACGATTCAACTCTCATCTGTTCAGCTGCTTCCCCAGCCGAACTTCACTCTTCTACCCAACAAGTCTTTACAGCAGTAGAAAAATGGTTCCAAGATATCTGTCTCCTCCTTAATCCTAAAAAAACGAAACTATTACTTTTCTCTCCTACCCTTAAATCCCCCCCTCTCTCCTTTTCAATTATGTCTGACAATGGCACCATCATTACACCTGACTGTTCCACTAAACTACTAGGCGTCACAATAGATAATCAACTAAACTTTGATTACCACATTGACCTTACCATCAAAGCTGTTAATAAAAAGATTGGTGCTCTTTATAGACTTAAGCCCTTTCTAACAGCATCTACAAGGGTGTCTCTAGCCCAAACTCATCTCATCTCCACACTATTGTATGCCTCCCTTCCTTTATAAACCTTTCAAAATCTAACCTTCAGAAACTTGCCACAGCCTATCATAGCATTGCCAGGTTTGCCACAGGCTCCCCATTTCACACCCATCATTGTGTTAACCTCAAAAGCTTGACTGGCTCGAACTCCAAAATCTTATTCTCCTACATCAATTAGTCATCACCTATAAAATCCTCAACTACCCTTCTAATACACCCATACTAAATAACCTTGTTGTCCCTTACAGGAATCTTACTTCCCTTCGTTCAGCCAACAAACTACTAGTTGCCACTCTCAAATCACACAACAAAGCTGGTGACTCCTTGTTTACAAACGCCATTGGCTCATACTGGAATAAACTTCCCATAGAACTGACCTCTCTAGGCTCTTCCCAACTTTTCAGGAAACAACTGAGGAACTATTTTGTGTCTCACTGGCTATGCCCCTGCTCAAACCCTGACTGACCTGAGCATCCAACCCACTTCCCATTTCTCTCCATTTACCTCTATGCTTGTCCCTATCACTAATACTTCCACTCTTCTGCAACTATCTACTATCCACTTGGATACTACTTTACCTCTGCAACCTGTTATCCCCCCAAATTTATAGGTTGCTCCCAGCTATGCTAATCTGCCTCTTAATATATTGCCCTGGCACAAAACCATTATAACAATTGTTATTACTGCAAATACCTAAAGACTCTTATGTAATTTACCACTTTCTTTCTTTTATGGCTGTACTATTCCTACTACAGCAAAGAATTTGCAAATATAAATCATCTCTCTATGTTATAACTATAGCTTTATTAAGTTTGCTAATTATAGTTTCATTTAAGTTTGCTAATTATAGCTATTGTCATTTTGCTTTAGTATCATTACTATACTTCATTAGACTAATTTTCTTATCATGCTTATAATTTTGTATCCCGGTGTACTATTTTTATGTTACCTTCTAGTATATAGTGGAGCTTTTCTCCTCGGGCCTCTGCTGAAAATGGACATGTATCCAGCCAGACTAGCCCGGTCAACAAATGTAAAATAAAAATAAAAATAAATATAAATAGCAAGCAGGTGCTAACTTCAGTGCAATTTTGAGAGTGCAGCCAGAGAGTGAGCATGTATGAGCATAATAGCTAGTTTGTTTATAAGTTTATCTAAGTTAAAATTATTAAGCTTCAATCCTGACATGTTTGTACATAATAAAGCTGTTTGAACAGAACCCATGAAGGCTCATCTATTTCATCTTGACTGAATGAGCGACACATGGCCCTACTCATAAAATCCCAGCTTACTATGTTGAATGTTTTCTCTTCATCAAGACACACAAACAACAGTGGTATTTTCTTATATTCTTCTTCCCTCTGGATCATTATTGTTTGGTTAATGTTGTCAGTTTTTGCCTGCCCTCCACAAAACCACATTGATCCATATCATTCAAGTTTGGCATCACGTCTGCCATGCTTTTAGCCATTATAGACATAATCAGTTTATAATCATGGGTTAGAATTGAGATTGGTCTATATGAAGCTGGATCTCATGGGTCTTTACCCTCTTTAGGTATTACAGCCACAACACTTTCTTCCAGGATGTTGGTCCTTCTCCTCTTAAAATACTGTTCAACAAAACCTTCCAGATCTTTATCAGTTTTTTCCCTCCTAGCTTCCAAACTTCTACAGGAATACCATATATTTTTGCCATACATTTTTATCTCATCTTCTCCTATCCTGTTACTAATTGAGCCTCATCTACTTCTAACCTTGGCATATTTAATTATTCCATAAACACTTCCATTTGTACCTTTTCTTGATTTTCATATTTCTCTCTTTTATACTAATTTTCATAAAAGTTCTGAAATATTTCTAGCACCTCTACAGGTTCTCTTGCTATCTTCCTTGTTATAAGCTACCTAAGCTTTGCAACAACCCTTTTTATTTTATATTGCTTGTGTCGTGCTAAATGTTTTTGTGCTCTCGGGTTATTATCAAAAAATAGTTGCTTAACAGCAGTCTTTCTAAACTCATGCATATTATTGAGGTAATCCCATATTTTCTGTTTAGCATTCTGCAAATGCTCACTTTCTTGTTCTGTGAGTTCCCCCTATTCTGCAGTACATTAACCTTTGTCAGTCCTCCTAAATAATTCTTGTTACTTCTTAACCATCTCTCTCTTTTTATGTCCACACTATTTTTAAACTTCACCTTAATTTTATCCCACTCCCTAGCTATATTTTCAGAAGAAAATTTCTACCATCTCTAATAACTCCTGAATAATTTTCACTACTCATTCCTTAAATTCTTCTCTTTTCAAAAGATAGGTGGGAAAGCACCAGTGTCTCATTTTTATTTTAGCTATTATTGGAAGGTGATCTAAACTAGTTATTGGATGTGTATCAAAATTTTCAGTTAAATACACATGTTCCTGTGAAATATGTTTTGTCTAGCCTAGCCCAGTTTTTGTATCTTGGGGAGTAATATGTTAATTCACTCCAATCTCCTACTACTCTATTCACATCTTCCATGACAAATAATTTCATAAATTTCCTCAAATATCTACCCTCTTCATTATATTTTCCCTTCTGGACCCCCCCAGATACATACTCACTTTTGCAAATCAAATTCCATCCCCCACCTATAAGTAATATTCCCTACTGAAAGCTGATTATTTCTCCCAGAATTTTTTAAGCTCCATTATAGCAGTTTTTGGGTGGAATATAAATACATGTCAGTGTAATCCTCCTCCATTGCTAGTAGTCCATTAGTACTACAAACCTACCATTATCCTTTTTATCCTCTTTTGTCACTATTGGAGCTCCTCTTGCAGTTAATATAAGTATTTCCCTTTTCCTTTGTCCCAGATATTCAGCTGAATAACCATCATGACAAACCTTTCTTTATTAAACTAGCATGCTTGGTTCTTCCCAAATGTGTCTCTTGTATTATTTGCACTCTACATTTTTAATATAGTTTACTACTCTTTCTTTTTTGTATATATCTGTAAGACCATTTACATTTAAAGATAATACAGAAAGTGTCATCATTATTTTAAGAGGTATTACCATCTGTTATGTGTAACAGCTATTTTTTAAATGTCTAGTTCCAGCTTTGTGTTACATGCATAAACTAACGTTTGTCAGGCTGATCTTTTATACAGATGTTTCTTGTCATATTCATTTGAAACTATGTCACATCCTACAAAACTTTTTGTTTTAATGAAAGCCCTAAAAGAACACCCCCCAAAGCACCCCTAAAACCTATTAACTTAATACTAACATACAAAACTATGTACATCTTCAAATATTGAAGTTTAACCTAATAGGAACAATTATCCCAGACTGGATTAACCTGTAAGTAAGGTTATCCATGTTAAATGCACGGTACAGCCTTGTACTTCTAGTAAGTGTTGTCTATTTTTGTCTTATCTTTCTTCCTTCCCCAAGTTGAGAAAACACTCGAATATTTTCAGAAATCATTATCTCCTAGCCATTGAAAGAAAGAAGTATTCTGTTTTTATTGCTCCATATCAGATTGTCTCCATGGAGACATGAGAACCAGACACAGTTGCCTCTACAAGCATTCATTTATTTGCTAGAGGAAAATTATTTATTAAATTGAGTGCTCTTTTTTATTTATTTGCTTCCCCTTAAAACCTACTAGATCAAGCTAAGGGCCTTAATCCAGTCATTCCCCTATGCAAGAGTAAGAAAAAGCACATCATTTTTTTCTTGTATCATGCTCTTTTGACCAGATTTTTCTTTTTTGTTTTACATTGCAGTGCCTATATTTCTTAAAACTGAACAAGGAGAAAGAAAAAAGAAAGAGAAAAAACAGAAGTGTCTGCTTACTTTAGTATCCATATTACACTTGAAAATAAATGAGAAAGCTTCATTTTATAGTATGCAGATTATATCATGCATTATAAAAATACTACTGTTAAGAACATTGTTTTCCTTACAGTTAACTCTTTCCTTCCTCTTCCACCTCCTAAATGTTCTTCCAAACATTAGTGACATGAAGTAGGACATATGCTTTGGAATCCCCTGTAAGTTTAACAAAGTCAAAAAAGTCCAATAATTCCAGGTTTTCTTGTTTCATATTTCACAAACATAATTAATGCTTTGCAATCCCATATTTATTTGTCAATTTCTGAGTTGCTGGTTTTCATCCTGTTGATCTTTATCTCCCATATCCTGTCTCTGCTTCATTTCCAACATACTCCCAGTTCTTCTAGTCAACTCTTCTACCTTTTTTCTCTCTCTCAAGCATTTTCCTTTGAAACACTGGAAAAGGTTTCACTGGCACAGTCTCTCCATGGGCTTTATTACAAGAAGAACAAGAATCAGAATCTCCTTCTGTTTCACAGCTCACTTTTTGTTGGACAAACTTTTGTATTTCTTCCTTAGCATATTCTGCATCAAAAATGATTTTTGACCCTCCAGGAAAAAGTATTCTGAAGAGAGCTGGATACAGCAGCTTGAATCTCACCCCTGCTTCTCAACATTCCTTGAATAGTGGAATATATTTACTACTTTTCTGTCTGGTCTACACTAAGCAGTCATTTTCAGCAAACACTATACTGTCTCCCTATTTTAGTACTTTGTCCTTCTTCCACAGTGTTGTCAGAATCAATTCCTTCTGCTGGTAGGATTGCATCTCCACTATTAAAGGTCTAGGTTGCTTTCTCATTACCAGGTTTGGAGCATACAGATGATGTGCCCTTTCAATTAACATTTCCTGCTGTGAAACAGTCCAATTGCTTATTTATGCTTTCATAAAATTAATACAGTCTGTTCCTACCAGCTTCTTTGGCACAGCAGGAAAATCTCAAGTTTTCCTTACATGGTCTGTCCTCTAATCTGTTCTTCAGAAGTCACATATTCAGCCAGCCTTTTCTTCATTTTGACTTCTAATTTTTGCAGTTTTATTACCTCATCAAAATATATTTTTAAAGCTTCTGTTTTTTCCATCCTTTTGTTATTTGAGTTGATATACTCCTTAAGTGTTTCATTTATTTTAATCAGCTCTATACTCCTTAAGTGTTTCATTTATTTTAATCAGCTCTGAGAACATTTGATTTATTTTTTCCTCTAGGTTACTGGAAGTTTCATCTTGCATCAAAGCTGGAGCCTGCACTGCCTTCTGCTAAACAGCTGCATAATTTTTCCCAGTCAGTGTTCTGTCCTCACCTTTTGTGATTGATTTTCTTTCAGGTTCTCTGAATTCCTTTTTTTGCTGACATCCAGGAAGTGCACCTACTTGCCAGTTGCTGAAATCTACCCAAAAGGACAAGTTCACAGTCTCTCTTTTCTGAGTCTCTTTTTCACACTGGGAGAACTGAAATCAATCTGTTACTCAATGTGCATCCATCTTAGAAGTCTCCAGAAGAATTTATCTTGTTCTAGGACTGCAATGCATTCAAGCCAAACTCTCCAGAAACAGATGAACTTACACAAGTTATTGTGTTATCCCAAGACCCTGTTTTATCTACAAGAATAGGATGAACTTACACAAGTTATTGTGTTATCCCAAGGCCCATACCAGTGGGACGGGTGGGACCTCACAATGGGGTACTTTTCCTTGCAATAGATGTAATTTTTGTGAGTATGTAATTAGCGACACTCATTTTGTACACCCCAGTGACCCACAAGTGCTTTCAGGTTAGGATCAAAGCGGACTCTCAATCTGAACACGTGGTTTATTTAGCAAGGTGGACAGCCTGTACTGCGCTTTACGTTGGTAAAATGGGCAGATGGCTCAGAGAAAGGATTAGGGAGCACATCTATAATATACATATTGGAACCACCAATAATGCTCCATCAAAACATGTGATAGAAACTTCTATATCACGCACTTTTAGATTTCAGGTTTTGCAGATTATTACGCCCAGTTCTAGAGGAGCGGATGTGAGGAACTATACAGAGAGATGTGAGCTGGACTGGATTATTAGGTTGAGGGTAGACCAGAAACCTGGCCTGAATGACAAAATACTTATTAAACCCTTGTTGTAGAACAGAAAGTTAAAGGTTAGGTACTGATATATAGTTTTTTGATATACTGCACTTTAAGAACCTGATCATAGCACCTGAACACTTGAATATATTTTACGTACAGTTTGTATGGGCTTCTTATATGTCCATATATATTCTATATATAGTTTTTTTTATTTAGGTTTATTTTATGTTATATATGTTTTTATGTTATATTATATCATATGTGAGTAACGGTGTTATATTATGAAGGTTTTTATTTGAACAGTTTTTATGTATGTATACCTTTTAGTTAATTGTTGAACAGGAAGTGAGGTCATATTGATGTTCACTCTTACAGGTATATATATTTAAAAGTTATTGAGGTCTGGTTATAATTGGCTTGATAAAGCCCTTCTTGGGTGAAAGCGCTTGCCAGTCTTGTCTTATTAAATCAATTTGCCATTACGGATTTTGCATCAGTCTTTGATTTATTGAAAGAATGTGCCTGCTGCATTTTATGTGGTATCATCTGGACAGCCTTGTTTTGCTCTTCTACTGTTTGTTGTTAATTTTTATTCAATATTTCCTTTGCACAAAGAGCATTCACTTCCAGGGAGTTTTTGTTGTGTTTTTATTTAATACTTTTATACTGTTTATATCATTAACATTTGTTTTGTTCTTGTCTTAGATGTTGGATCTGTTTCTATTTTTTTTATTTTATATATATATATATATATATATATATATATATATATATATATATATATATTAGGATATGAATTTGTCATACTAATATGTCTTGTTTATTTGAAGCACAAACCACCACTTACAGAGCCAGAAACCACCAACTATAAATCAGATCCAAAACACATTTAATGTTATGTGCTTTTGTTCCCAATAATGGAACTTCATCAGAACTTGTTTATTTGGTGATGGAGATTTAGTTCCTTTAATCTGGCATTTTAGAAACCATTTGTTTTGTAAATAACTTAAAGATTAAAGTGGGTTATATCCTTCAGAGCTCGAAAGTCTAGACACAGACTACATGGAGGAGTCTATAAGAACCGGAGTATAGAGGGAACACTGCCAGCCTGTCCTGATAACTAATATTTTTGAAGCCACTGATCGTTTAAGTTAGGAAACTCAGGCCTGTCAAGATGAGTCTTATGTTTACACAAATACACGCCGATAGGAGCATTATTTTTAGTAACAGGTTTGGTAAGATGCAAGTATTAAGACTGCTTTGGATCTAGAGGAGATGTCTTTGGAAAATAGATGAGCTAGATAAAATGTTTTCCTAACAACTGCAGTGACATAATAGTCAAAAGATAAAGAATTATCAACAAGATTGCCTAGCTCTCTTACAACAGTGTGTTTGGAAGAGTGTGTCACCTATATGGTATGAGATAGTGTTTTGTTTACCAAAATTAACTATACTACATTTTTCACATTTAATTTGAGACCGCCATCATTTACCTGATTGTTAACATAATTTAACCCAGTTTGGAAGAACTGTGAGACAGTGGAAGATTAAATGACAGTTATCAGTTTACAGTCATCTGCAAACTAAGATAACAATGGGCTAGGACTGTTGGCCTGGAGGTCTAAGAAACAGACACCAAATAATAAAGTCAAACACAGAGTCATTAGGTACAGCTCTAGTAACTTTATTGTTTTTGGAAGTGGCACATATGATTCTAACCACATGGGATTTTGTCAGATAACAAGTTAATTATTTGCCCCATGGCATAAGGATATATATTCAGATTTACAAGTTTTTCAAAAATGCCTGCATGGTGAATACTGTCAAAGGCCTTGTCCTAGTCCAGATATGCAGTAGGTACTGTGTAAATACTATCCACTGCTTCAGGGACTTTTTCAAAGAAGTAAATAAAGTTAAAGAGGCATGACTTTCCTCTGATAAGCCAAATTGTGCTTAACTTCTTGACATAGGTTAAGAAAGATTTGTGGTTATTTTTAGTTTTAGTGGCAATTTTAAATTCATATTCAGCTTTAACTTTCCTAATGGTTTCCTTATGTTCTGTACTAGTTTGCTTAAAGTGTGCTTTTAAGATAAGTAGTATGAGACGTCTTTTAAGCAATTTGTTTCTCTTGTTAAATAATTGATTTGTCTGGATGTTCTACCTTAGGGGGTTGTTTTTAAATTTCTCATTACATTTGTTGCAATTATGGACTGCTTTATCAATTAGGCCTAAAAGGCAGCAGAACTTTAATGAGCTGTATAATGTTTGAGTGAGAAAGATTGGGTAGATTATAATTTATGTATAACGTTTGCAACTGGGAGTGTCTGTATGGTTTGTGATATAAAATGCTTGCGACTAGGATTGTGTTGGTGTGGTGTATTTTCATTTATATACACATATGATTGCGTGTGTAGTAAGTGATGGTTTAATGCAGATGTTTCTTGTTTAAAAAAGCAAAAATTGGATAATTTATTTAATATTGCTTAGGTTATATGATATATCGCAATATAAGTGAAGTATAATGTTTGTTATGTGAATGTAGCTTGATTACTTTTATATGAATGTAAATTTGCCTGTCACAAGTGATAAAAAAGTATTTAAGTTGGAGTAGATGCTAGCGGCTTAGGCAGCAGCTTTAGCAATGGGATTCATTGGAGGGGGATTATAATAGAATTTATTTAGGTCAGAAACCAATTTGCTTTTGAGAAGTTTCTAAACACAGTGGTATTTGCAAGGGAAGCACCATATTTTTTTAAGAAAAAGATCATTGACTTATGATCTGATTTAACAGAGTAAGGTAGGAGGTGTGCAAGATGTGACTATGTTTGTGAGGATAGGATCGAGGGTATTAGGATCCCTAGTAGGATGGATAACTAATTGCACAAGGAAATTTGCATTTATAATGTCAAGAAAGAGCTGGGCATGCCAACCACTAGTAGTGTAAGTCAGATAGTTTATTGATGGAGAGTTGAAGTCCCTAACTAGAAAGGTATTCGGTTTAATGGTGATTTCATATAAGGTGTTAAGATAGCTGACACATTCAGAATGGGGATATAGAGAGTATTCTGCAGATATGAAGTTGTTTAGGGAGACTTGGACATCTAAGAGTTCAAATTTGCAGTCCTGCATAATCTGTTGTGAGGTGATTATATCCTTGACAAATATTGATACTATCCAACAACTGCTATTAGAGCTGAAAACATGATAGACACTAAACCCAGGAATAGAGTGAGTGCTTTCATGATTTTGAAACCATGTCTCGGTAACTGCACATATATGAATGGTGCACCATGAACATAGTTCAGTTAAGTGGTAAGTAGTTATTAATACAAAATGCACTGCGCTGTACACTTTAATGAGAAAGCTCAAGGAAGAACACTAAAATGGAGGCCCAGAGAGTGCAGTGGAGGAAAATCACCTGTGAGTGGGTTTAATGGCAACTGGGTTCATTCATACGGTATAGTTCAGAGGAGTTAAAGTAAGTGCCAACAGGAGGATAGAGAGATGTATTCACTCTCAGGTCTCAGACTACTTACTTACTAACAACCTCCTTTCCAATACTCAACATGGTTTCCGAACAAACCATAGCACCACCACTGCATTACTTTCCTTTACTAACACTATCCTTCAGCATAAAAACAATGGCTATCTCTCCTCTGCTACTTTCCTAGACATATCTAAAGCATTCAACATGGTCCCACACAAACAACTCATCTCTGTCCTCAATAACCTATCCTTCTCTCAATCAGTCACCAACTGGTTTCAGAGTTAACCTATCTGAACGCCAACAATCCGTTGTATGGCAGAATGACATATCTCCCCAACTACCTGTCTCTATAGGGGTTCCCCAAGGATCCATTGTTGGACCCCTACTCTTCTCTATTTTCACCAAATAATCTAGCCTCTGCCACCAAACATGGCACACTCATACAATATGCAGATGACTCAACCATCATCTCCTCAGCCCAGTCCCTACCCAAACTGCAAAAGTTCACACAGGAAGCCTTTTCCTTTGTTGAAACTCCAATGCCCAATTAATACTCAACCCAAACAAAACTAAACTACTCATCTTCCAACCCACCAAACATACTCAAAACAACTCTCACTTTAACATCACAGCAAAAGACAACACCACTATACACCCAACAGAACACACCAAATTGCTAGGAGTTGAAATAGACAATAAACTAAAATTTGACATTCACATATCCACGACCATAAAAAAGTCCACAAAAAACTAAGAGCATTATACAGAAATAAGCAACTTCTCACCAAAGCAGCAAATATTTCAGTAGCAAATTCTCACCTTATCTCCACCCTACTTTATGCCTCTTCAATATATACCAACTTAAGGCAATGCGATCTAAACAAGCTCGAGACCTGCTACAACAAAATCGTCAAATTCGCCACAGGGGCTTCCTACTGTAGTCACCACTGTCTCTCCCTTGCTGAATTTGGCTGGTTTGAGCTACCTCACCTCCTTCAATGGTATCAACTCGCACTCACCCACAAGTGAGTAAACCATCCACTAAAAGTCCCATCCCTCCAGAATCTACTCCAACCCTATCGCACCACCAGACCACTAAGATCCAGCAACAAAAATCACTTACAGGTCACTAAAGCCAATAAACTCTGCTGGAGAAGCACTATTCTCTTGTGCCATAGCCAAATTATGGAACTCCCTCCCACCCACAATTACCTCTGTACCATCATGCACCCACTTCAAAACTTTACTAAAAGCACACCTAAAAACATGCTGGCTATGCCCTTGCAACTCCCCCTCTAATATCACCCACCCCATCCACCTACTACCTTTCTTTCCACCCCACTAACTACCTTGATTATAGCAAGCTCAGATGCTCATAAACCTAACTACTTATTATACAGCAGGAACTTCTTATTGTAACAATTGTTAATGTCTGTTACATACTTCACAGATAAAGATTCTAGTTGTCAACTGATGTACTGTGTTCTCCATCTTTAACTATGTTTGTAATTTGTAATTGCTATGTTGATCAAATTGTTAATTGCTATGTAAATCCAATGTAACTACGGTCTTGTATATTTTAACTGTGGAGCTTTTCCCCCCGGGCCTCTGCTGAAAATGGACTTGCGTCCAGTCTGACACTCCCAGTCAACAAATGTAAATAAATAAATAAATGATGGGGTTCATCAGTAAGAGACTGTCTAAGCCAGTCCAGTGGTGTATTGGGATAAAAGCTCTGAATACAACCTGGATTTGATTAGTTTTAATGGAACTGATGGTGCTGGCAGGAAGGCATATTCTGGGAAAGGAGGGGGATATTTACCTGGCCTACTTTGTCTGCCACTCTGGTGGTGTGAAGCATAAGTACAAGCTGGAAGAAAAAAGACGGAGTATAATATGGATTCACTGTGTTATCAAGAGATTGTGGGACAAGAGAGGCTGAAGATAGGCTAAGATGGAAAAATCAAAAGGGTACGTTGCTAGCTTCCAGAAGGAAGAAATGTGCATTAAAGAGGTTAAAGGGTCCTAGGAGCCAACTGGTATGGGCACAGCTGATGTAGCTCTACAGAAGCTTCAGGAACTCTGGTACAGATGGAAGCAGGAATGGAAACCTAGGATGTTAAGTTGTCTATCTCGCCTTCATTCTTGTTGGTTGGGTTCGGAGCCAATCCTCGGGTCCGACTCGGCCATCTTCAAAAGCTCGAGAGCTGTTTACTGGCTCGAGGCTACCCTATATCTCATGATGCCTGGCGCTAGTTACCCAGATCTCGTTTGCTGCTTCAGACTGCGAGGTTGTCTTACTGGCTCGTATACTTTTTTTGTATTTTTCTATTTTAACTAGAATTTAACCCTTATTAGCGTACCCAATTCCTTAATTGTACTATTACCCTAGCTAGATTCTTTAAATATTATCCATCCCTCCTGTTTTTTTTTTACTAAAAAACTCGTTTCACTTAGAGAGTTTTCCCCACTCCTCCCCCTCCCTTCCCTTTGCGGTAGCCATTTAAATTAGAGGCTAACCCTCTTTTTGTCTTTCTCTAGTTTAAAAAAAAATGTTTTTAGTAGTAGTAGACTTATTTAGTGTGTGTTAGCTGTATAGTGTAATTAGTTATACCTGCTAACTTGTTTTTTTCTTGTGGTGTGTGTGTGAGTGTTTTACCTTGGTGTGTGTGTGTCTAAACATGTCCAAGGACTCTAAAGTGTCTGGATTCAAGAAGTGTGACTCATGCTGTCAGAAGATGTCTCAGACAGACGGTCACACTTCTTGTATCTATTGTCTGGGCGAGGTGCACCTGCAGGACTCTTGTTCGGTTTGTCATGCTTTCAGCCCAAGAGTCCTGCAGGAGTGCAAAAATAAGTTAATACTCCAGGGTTTGCTCAAGCCCCAGGATTCACTGGCCAAGGCTCAGCCTGTGAAATCCTCCAACCCACCTAAGTCTTCGGCTCCCAGTTCTGAGCTGTCGCTGGGTGAAACTCCACCATCCACCTCGGCTCCGGCTGGAGCCGATGTGCCTCCCTCCCAATCAGCTCCAACAGGTACTTCGGAGCCGTCTGGGAGTCAAAAGAGATCTAGGTCTCCCTCCTTGGAGTCGATACACTTGGCTCCACGCTCACCTCTGCTCCAATCGGAGCGCAGTCATAGGGCCTCTCACTCCTTTTGGTCCTCTAGGCTTTCAGATTAGGACTTGGAGAGAGTGGTCAGTAGGCTGCTGAAATCGCAGGCCCTAGCGAAAATGTTGTCCAGCCCCCCTCATCAGGTGTTGGCTCTGTCCACTTCTGCAGAGATTCCTCCTCCGACTCCTCTCTTGAGCTCGGAGCCGGAGTTCATTGGGGTTTGACTCTTGGAACCATCGGCTCCGATACCTTCTCCTTCGGTTCCGTCATTGGCTCCGATCCCTTCCATGGCACCGTCCTTGGAGGGATCTGGGCTCTGAGACTCCCTCGTCGGCTCCGAGGGGGCGAGTGGCATCGGACCCTTGTCCGACCCCGTTCTCCCACTCGGAGCTTCGGCGCAGGTGAGCTTGGCTCCTACATCGGTCTTGGAGCCATCCCCCTCGGTACAGAGAGGAATTCCGATTTCTTCGGAGCCGGAGTCTTCTCTGCATCCGGGCGGGGGTGCCTTTGAGATCATGAGGAGTGTACTGGCCCCCGAGTCAGTCTCACAGTCAACCCCATTGGCTCCTCCCCCTATGGTGCCTGCGTCTGCCTATGCCCCTCTTCCAGACCCCAAGCGTGGGGAACCAGTGCTCCAGAGCACCCCCTTGGGTGTTTCTTCCACTTCCAAGGCCTCCCCTGATCACTCAGATGAGCCACCTCATAAGAGGAAGTGCAAGAGGAAGCACATTGACTCCCCTGAGTCTGTCACATTGGATACTGACTTAGAGGATTCGGAAGGGTCCCCGAGATCCCCCTCTGAAGATGTCTTCTTTTCAGACATTTTGGAAATGCTTAGGCAGAGGGGGGACTGGAATACCCTAACCCCTTCCGAGGATGAGTCTGTATTCCTGGACACGTTTGGTTCCTGACCTTCCACCTACTGGGTGTCTCCACCTTTTGACCCACTTATGTCCGTGGTGGCTCGGAAGGCATGGTCAGCTCCAGACACAGTGGAACCAACCCCCAGGAGACCTGCTAAATTTATAACTGCACCTCAGGACAACAGTTTTTGACTAAGGGCGTGCCTGTTGATGCCATGATGGCAGCAGCAGCCACAAAGAAGGAGTTGGCAGAAACTTCCTCATCTGTCCATCCCCCTAACAAGGAGTCTAGGACTATGGACAGATATGGGAAGCAAATGTTTCCTTCAGCGACCTTCTCCATGAGGTCTCTGAATTATGTGTGCCATTTCACCCGCCTTCAGAGGTATCTCCTTAAAGAGCTTGGAGATACCCTCCAAGATCCATCAGCTGAGGGGGCTCAAGCTAAGGTGGCCTCCCAGTTGGTGACTCTGAATTCAGTTGTTAACTCCTCCATGAGGCTCATTTCTTATGCAGCCAATGGTGCGAGTAGAGCAGCAGGCACAGGTGTTGCCCTTAGGAGGCACGCATGGATGCAGCTATGTAATTTTGCAGAGCCCTTCAGAGCGTCTTTCACCAATACCCCTTTGATGGTTCCACTCTCTTCGGATAACAGGTGAAGGACACCCTAACCAGGTGTGAACAACAAGGCAAGACTCTCTCTGCTGTGGGAGTCCATTTTTCCACTCCTTCTAGACCATACCCCAAGGGTCAGAAGAGTGGAAAGATGTGGTTCCGGAAATCCCAGGGAGCCTTGCGTGACACACATGGTGAGTTCCCCTCCAGGGGCAGAGGAGGGAACAATAACAGACGCCACCCTCGGGGCAGAGGGGGTCCGCAGAACCAGGGCAGCAGAGAATCCTTCTCTGAGAAGCCCTTTCAGCATCCCTGAAGGGTTGCCCGGCTGCCCGCCTCTGGAGGCAGTTGGGGAAGGCTCTCACTGTACCCCAAAGCCTGGCAAGACCTAACTCAAGACAAGTGGGTACAGTCGATCATATCCGGAGGTTACAGAATTCCCTTTGCTCAACCCCCATTACCGTCAAACAAGTCCCTTCCAGATGTTCCACCCAATCTAAGGGAACAAGCAGCCATAGAGATTTCAAAGCTGCTACACAAAAGAATCATTCAAGAAGTCCAGGGAGACCAGCTTGGATCTGGAACTTACTCAAGGTTCTTTTTGGTGCCAAAAAAGACAGGGGACTGGAGACCCATTCTGGATCTCAGCAGATTAAACAGATCTGTACAAAGAACAAAGTTTCGGATGGTCACGCTACAGTCCATTCTACCCTTCCTGGGTCAGGACAATTGGATGTGTTCTATAGATCTTCAGGATGCATACTACCATATCAAAATGCACAGGCACTCCAGAAGATTCCTTCGCTTCCGGCTGGGGGCCAGTCACTATAAGTTTAGAGCTCTGCCCTTTGGTCTCACCACAGCCCCCAGGGTGTTCACCAAATGCATGCAGTGGTTATGGCTCGCCTGAGACATCAGGGATTCCAGGTGTTTCCATATCTAGACGACTGGCTCCTCACTGCTTCCTCCAGGCATCACCTCCTGCAAGTCAGGGACTACACTATCAAAACTTGTTCCAGGCTAGGTATCACAATAAATTTCGAAAAATCTGCATTGTTGCCCTGTCAGCATATCACTTATATAGGCACAAATCTAAATACCAGGAACACGTTTATGAACCTCCCACCAGACAGGGTATCACTAATTCGCCAACAAGTACAGATGTTATTAACATGCAGAACGATTCAGGTCAGGTTCATCCTCCAAACACTGGGTTCCATGGCATCAGCAATTCTTCTTGTTCCCCTAGCCCGCTTTCACATAAGAATCCTCCAGTGGCTTCTATTCACACAGTGGTCCTTCCAACAGCATCCCATGTCTCACAAGATTATGATCACAGAAGCATGCAAGAAGCACCTCGCTTGGTGGATGGTCTCACCATCAGTGTCCCAGGGCAGACCATTTGTGCTATCCCCTCCAGTCGCCACAGTGACCACGGACGCCTCCCTGATAGGGTGGGGGGGCATTATCAGGGCAGGACAGTCCAAGGCACCTGGCAGCCTCACGAGTACCATTTGCATATAAATGTCTTGGAGATGAGAGCCGTGCTTTTAGCATTGCAAGCCCTTCAGGACTCTCTCCCACCCGGGACCATTGCAATTCAAACGGACAATATGTCAGTGGTGTGGTACATCAACAAGCAGGGCTGAACCAGGTCCTATCCTCTATGTCGAGAAGCACTCAGACTCTGGCAGTGGGCAATCTCTTCCCAACTTTTTCTGATTGCAACGCACATCCCTGGGAGTTCAGACGTCATCGCAGACAGGCTCAGCAGAGCAATTCTCATGCCTCACGAGTGTTCTCTGAATCAGGTAATTGCGGAACAAATCTTTCGCAAATGGGGGCAGCCTTGCTGCGACCTGTTCACCACACCTTTCAACAGCAAGTGCAGCAATGTCTTCTCCCTTCTTCCACTTCCCGGCCACTCCCCCAGAGACGCTCTAGTTCATGATAGGCCTCAGGGACTTGCCTACCCATTCCCTCTAATACCCAAACTCATACAGAGAGCAACTGCATAAGGTTGCAGAATGATCCTCATTGCTCCTTACTGGCCTCGATAGATATGGTTCCCATTCCTGCATCATTACCTTCTCGAGCAGCCTTGGATTCTGGATCCTACTCCAGATCAATTCATCAGTCGGGCAGACTGCATCGATCCCTTCAAACACTCCAGCTCACAGCTTGGTTGCTCCACTTCCAACCTTAGCCAGGCTTCCTAATATTTCCTCCTCTGTGTGGGAAATTATCATCTCATCGCACAAATCCACAACTAGAAAAACCTATGCTAGCAAGTGGAAATGTTTTTCTTGCTGGGCAGAGGCTAAGAACATAGATCCCTTTTCAGCCCCTGTCCACAAGATTTTGGAATTTTTAGTGGAACTCTTTCATTCTGGTTCCGCTTCCGCTACAGTCAGAGTTCAGTTAGCTGCCATTTCGAATTTTCATGTTGGGTCATCTTCTAACAACATTATGTTTCATAAGCTGTGTAAAGCCTTCCTCAAAGGAGCCACTCTGCTTAGGCCCCCAATCAGGGATCCCCCACCTCCGTGGGATCTAAATTTAGTGCTAGCTTCCCTAATCTTGCCACCTTTTGAACCTGCAGCATCTTGCTCCATGAAGTTTTTATCTTGGAAGACTCTTTTCCTGGTAGCCATTACTTCTGCCAGACGTGTTTCAGAGCTTCAGGCTCTATGTATTCGTCCTCCATACTTAGTTTCTCATAACGATAGGGTCGCTCTAAGGACCAATCCTTCCTTCCTCCCTAAGGTTTGTTCACAAGATAATTTAAATCAGTCCATAGACCTTCCTGTGTTCTTTCCTAATCGCACCAATAAGGCAGAATATAAATTGCACCAGTTAGATGTCCACAGACAACTGCATTTTTATTTGCATAGGACAAAGGACATCAGGAAGTCCGACCAACTCTTCCTTTCCTATGCTGAGGGCATACAGGGCCTTCCGGTCTCAAAGGTAACATTATCTAGGTGGTTGTCTCACATTATTTCTTTCATTTACCAGCTGAGGAACAATGAACTATCTTTCAAACCAAAAGCACACTCTATTAGGGCATTGGCCACCTCGGTGGCTTTTCAATCTAGGTTTCCCATGGAATCTATCTGTTCAGCTGCCACGTGGGCTAACCCACATACCTTCATTTCTCATTATAAACTGGACATGATTTCCAGAAACAGAGCTGATTTTGGTTCCACAGTTCTGAAGAGTCTGTTCCAATGAGCCACCCAGGATAGTAGGTGCTCGGGACGCTGTCCCAACCAGCAAGAATGAAGGCAAGATAGACAACTTAACATAAATAAGTTATGTACTTACCATAATGTTCCATGTTAGTTGTCTTCTTCTCGCCTTCTTTCTTGCGTCCCACCCTCCATCCCCCTATCCTAGTGGACCGAGAGGAGCTTCCTTTTTCAGATTTCATTGGCTGGGCCCCAGAGGGCTTCTAGGGCAGACTTCTTCCTTAGTTATGTCTGGAATAGCTTTTTCAAATGAGATCTGGGTAACTAGCGCCAGGCATCATAGGATATAGGGTAGCCTTGAGCCAGTAAACAGCTCTCGAGCTTTTGGAGATGGCCGAGTCAGAGCCGAGGATCGGCTCTGAACCCAACCAGCAAGAAAGAAGGTGAGAAGAAGACAACTAACATGGAACGTTATGGTAGGTACATAACTTCTTTTTCTAGAACAGTCAGTAATGGTTGCATGCCAAGAAAAAATACAGAAATCACATCATTGTGTTTTTCATATGTATTTAAACTAAGATGACATTTGATGGCTGTTAGATTGAAAAATTCAAAACACTTAAATGTTGTGTAAATGTCTGCAGGAAAGGAGATGAGAGAGCTTCTGACAATGTAGTGTAAATGCCCAATGTAGTACATTGGCAATCATTTCACTAGCGCATTACATTTATGTGAAAATGTTAAAGTTTTAGCCATTAAATTCATTTGTTGTTGTCTTAACTGCATTATTTTTATTTTCAGATATCTTGGAATATGTGTAAAGGAAGACAAACTCTACCCAATTTTAGAGGTAATGCTATTTATGTGTTTATTTAGTTAGTTAGTTAATTAGTTATTTCAGATAAGTTGGAGGACAGCGGGTTGCTTCTTTGTAACTGCTTTGAAATTTGTATTTGGATTCATGATAAAAGTCTTTATAAACTGTCATAAACAATTCTGAGTATGACATTTAAAACTCTAAAATGCCAGATTTTTTATTCTTTAATCTCATTTCTGAGGCACAAATCAAGGACAACATCATAGTCTTAGATTACACCGCTCTTTATGAAAGAAAGTCAGCACAAGCGTGTGACGCCAGTGTATGTGAATCTATACTACGATAAAACCCATGAAAAAAGCAGCCTGAAAGGCCATCTTATCCACCTTTCTAGCAGGTCTAGCCCTGTCAATGAAAGAAAGTCATTGCAAGGATGTTGTAAATCTCCATTACTCCAGGCACCGTGAAAAAAAACAATTCAAGCAGCATCTTATCTTCTTACCTAACAGATCTACACTCTTCTCAGTTAAAGAAACACAGCATGAGTGTGCGACACTAGTGTACATTTGTAAGTGTCCACTATTCTGGGCACCTTCAAAAAAAATCATCATAAGAATTCATCCTCTTGACTGGCAGACATGTACCTCCTTGTTCTGTTTATGCACATTGTGTACAGTCTATATCTTCTCTTGGTGAAAGGAAGGCAGCACGAGTGCATGACTCTGGTTTACATTTGTAAATCTTCAGTAGGCTAGGTACCCTCAAAAAAGCAACCTGAGAAGCAGTCTTATCCTCTTGCCTAACAGGTTGATACCCCTCTCAGTGAAAGAAAGTCAGCACAAGAGCTTTATTCTGGTATATGTTTGTGAATTTCCACTACTTATAGGCACACTCAGACCCCTTTACTGTCCCTAGTTTGAACGAATATTCCTATTTTCAGGCCTGATTTACCCTTTCACAGGATGACCCTATTTTTCGAGCCATGTTCCTATTTTAAGGCTTGATTTGCTCCTTTGCTGAATTTTCTGAATCTCCTTTACCAGATGTCATTTTTGAAGCTGTCTAGTAAACCGAAAACTATACCACACAATCAGCATAATGATGGCAACAATAATTTAAAGAAAGATGATGCATCTGACATTTCCCTTTTCTTATGAAAGAACAAATGACCTTGTGTGGTAAAATATTGCAATATAGTTCATTAAAGTGTGCAGATTTTACAGTGTTTCCTTGATAATGTGCTTATATTTTTCCATCCTTTTTGTGACACATTCTTTTAAACGTGTTATTGAGTAGTATCCCTCATTCCTACTGGAAGCAGGAAGAGTTGTGTGTTATTTGGTATTCAAAATTTATGCTAATTAGATGCCCAGATTTTTAGCTTAAAGTTCATACTTTTCAGGGACATTTGTTCCAATTTCCAATGACTGCAGTTTGAGAGGTATGAGCACACTCAAAAAAGGCAACCAAAAGCAATCTTATATTCCTGTCCAAAAGGTCTATGCCCCCCACAGTGAAAAAAAAAGTTAGTATTAGGAAATGACTCTAGTGCATATTTGCGAGTCTCCATTACCCTAGGCACCCCAAAAAAATCTGAAAAGTAGTCTCATCCTGCCCTAAGTGGCATGTACCACAGTTAATTGAGGTCTTCCTTGTTGTTCTGTTTATGCATACTCTGTAAGATTTAATCAGAATTCTCTCCACCTTGCTGCAATCTGAACTAATCTTTCTGCTCTGTAAGACTGTGAGGCTGTCCATGTGAGCTGATAAAACTGCACCCCCCCATCACCACACATATTCATTGTCATTAAGAGCTATACAAATCATTTGCTGCTCAGACTTAGATGGTTCTTGATGTTTAGAGGTGTGGGTAAGCAATTTCCATGCAGCTAGTCTATATCACTGTTTGTATAAAAGTACTTGCTCCTGATACTTCACTGATACTGCAATATGAAAATATATTTTAACAGCATAAATTACCTTCTTAGAAGCAGAAAACAACTCATATCTTACCTGCTCATGTCTTTGAAGTCTGGTGACTTGACGCTTCGGTGCGCATATGTGAACTCATAAATCTGCTCAGACTTACATATGAGCAGTAAACAGCTGCATCACCTTAAGACTTTTTCCAAAATCTTTCTTACCTTGCCCTGGTTGCAGATGACTCACCCTTGCCCCCAGCACAAGTGCAGTCTTGCTTCACTCTCATAACTACTAAGAATTAAAAAAAGCTGCTCTTCCCCATATTTCCTTCTTTCTTTAGTCTCACTCTCCAGAAATCAATCAGTGGCAACCTCACAGTCTCAGTTAAGTTAATACATGTTTAAGATTGTAACAATAAACAGTTGTAGGCATTGCGTCACTTTATGCTCAGTGCCATGTATGGCAGCAACATCTGCTCTTTCATTATTTAGGTAATGTCTCAGTCCAGTGAAATGTCATCACAACTCTATTACATGATGTTTACCATTGAAGTTGTTGAGTGGATCTGCTGTGTGTAGATCTGCCAAGTTTAGATGACCATGAAGTCAGTTCCAGGCATTATTGTGTGACAGGAGCAGTGCTAAAGGTATCAGTGGCATTTTGCACAAAGTGATAGTTTATCAGTCCGTTCTGTTTCTTTCTTTCCTTTTTTTTTTTGAGGGGGTAGCAGAGCACAACAGCTCTATCTCAAACCCTGTATATACTATCTTGAATCTATTGAATCCCAGCAGTGAGATGATACTTTGCATCATCTGTAGTTGCTTTCTGTGCTTCATGCTCCCCATATTTACTTTCTCATTTAACAGTCTATACTTCCCCTTTCTCTACCTTGAAAGCACTCCCCCTTTACCCCTCACCTGCATTTCCACACTTCCAATCTCTTATTTTTTATATCTAACACTTTGCTTGACTCCAGTTGGAATCTTAGTCCATGCTTAATATTCTCTTCTTTCCTGCCTGGCTTTTTCTGTAACCTGTTCAGACTTTCCCTAATTTCACTTTCTTTCTTTCTTTATGCTACTTCGGATACCAAAGGCAGGAACTGTTGCATGTTTGTATTGCATGTAGGAAAACTGTCCTTAATATACACATTCCTTTAACTCTAAAAATCCCGTTTTCACAGGTCTTCACCCACCCTTGTTAATGAAAGAAAGGCAGCACAAGGGTGTAACTCTGGTGCTCATTTCTGAATCATCATTAGCCTGGACACCCTCCAAAAAAAGCATTTGAGAAGCAGTCTTATCCTCCTCTAACAGGCATATACCACACTTACCTGAGGTCTTCTTCATTGTTCTGTTCATGGATTTCTGCATGTTAAAATCAGAATTCTCACAACCTTCCTGCAGTCTAAACAGTCTTTATACCCCATAAGACACTGTGTTTGTCCACATGATTTGATAAAAAATGCCCCAACTGTCATTAAGAGCCATACAAAATCATTTATTGCTTGGGGCCAGGGCTTTCTCCATGTTTAGAAGTGTTAGCAAGAAATTTCCATGCAGCTGGTCTGTATACAAATAGATTGCACAATTGGAAAATCTCTTTTAACAGCATAAACTGACTTTTTAGAAACAGAAAGCAGCTCTTATCTTATTTATTGAGGTGTTTGAAGGCTGGAAACTCTTTCCTTCGGTGCACATATGTGAATTGATTTATCTTCTCTCCCTTATCCTAAAGCTGTTGCCTCATTTTCCAGTCCCAATTCTCCAGCCATGCTCAGGATCCCCTAAAGCATCACACTACCAATGCCCCTTAAAGAAAGAAACATACATACACACTTCTAATAACATGAAAGCAACCCAGCTGCACCCTCATTTTACTCAAACTCACAAGGAGGATTACAAGCAAACCATCTTACTTACATTCCATTAATAATACCATTAACTAAACTTCAGTTTTGTTTAAGCATAATCACTACCCAATCCCCATAATGCATCTATAACTCTACTAAACATGTCACCAGGTAATCCACCTTGGTTATCACTGTAGCTATTATCATGTTCATATGCCCTACTACAGAAAACAAAGTATGCATTATAGGACAAATTATCCTCCTCCTCCTCCTTACTCTGCTCCCAACCTATATATTCAATCCCAATGCCTTCACCCCAACTGAACATTACATCCTCACATATTCCTCAAAGACTCAGTCTTCTTAGGCTGTACTATACACACCAAGCTCATTAACTTTTATACCCATACAAATACTCAGAATGCCTCCCTCAAACCTACCACTCAGTCCTTGTTCCATATAATAATCAAGTTCCAAAGACCAATTTACTTACCACAAAACATCTCTAAATTTAACATCCACCGAACCTTTATCATATTCATCTTACTCCCAAGATGTAACAGCAAGCCAAATCCATTCCCATTTAGCACAACCCAACCACCTGCTTTTCACCATTTCTTGCTCTTTGATACTCTGACAAAAGTAAATTAGATCAAATCTATATTTACATCTCTCAGCACAACCCACATGTAGTAGCAGTGACCAAATCGTGGCTCAGATATGACTCCCCTAACTTAAACCACCTGATTCCCTCTTGCAAATGCATCTAAAATTCCAGGCAAGGTCAAACAACAGGTGTTGTGTCATTATTTTTTTTCAAAGAGCATCTTAACCCTACTTTGTTACCCCAGGTCTAACACTCTTTCTGACCCCGATCTAAATTGGATACTCGTAAAACTCTCTTCTGTTAGATTAAGACATTTCAGTAGCAGCTCTATTTCTTCAACCCTCCTTCCTCCCTATCAGTATTCAACTCTCTCATCTATGCCATTTTAAACTTAACATAAAAGAACCCCAACATAATCATTCTAAGTGACTTCACCCTTAATTATAGTGGTCCACAATCCTCAGACATCTCAGACGTTTTGGCAAACGTACCTGTTACAACTAATTTCTAAACTCACACATCCTAATCTGAAATCATCCAAACATTCCACACTAGTCCTCATTATTACTATTATTTTTACAAGCTTTCCCAACATATCTATTCACCCCTATTTGGCAACGAGTGTCCAATTATATTTGTCATTACTAACCAAGCTAATCAACTCTCCCAGTCCTGCAGCACTTTAGCCCCACTCAAACAATAACATCCTCAAGTAAAAATCCACCTCTCCACATATGGCTAATCTCCTGTGCTCTTAAAAGAAGACTTCAGTGAAGCAGGTGACTCTCTTACCTAAACTGTTTTCCTTCTGCAAGACAAATTCTTGCTCCTCATCAAACAAATTTGTAAACCCATAAAAACTGACCAGTTGTCCCTAGAGCTGAAACTGCTTCTCAGATACACAGATAAGGCCTGGTAAACATGGAAGTAAAACTCCACCACTGAAAACCAAACTAACTATACCTCTCTGTGCAACCTTGTCAATCAGTCTGTTCATAAACTTAAAAATTTCCATCATAAGCCCAAACATCTCTTCTAAAAACAAACTTAAACACTATTGAAAGGAAGTCAGTTTAATAAGAGAATGAAAACCACAACAAAACTGCATCTCTTGAAGCATCATCCACTGCAAAGTAATATAATTCTCTTCTTCAGACTTTCTCAAATAATTTAGCATCCTCCCCCAAAAGTCAAACTGACTCCTCAAAAAATCACTCATCCTTTCCCCACCCCCAACGTTCATCACCACTTCTACTTTAAGCACATAAAGTTAAAGGAAATTATTTATCTGAGTGATCACATTCCCACTGACACTCCCCTCCCAGATAAAACAATCAATATCATTGGCTTATTCATCAGTGCAGAGAATATCTCATTCTCCTATTCACTCACATCTATAGTTTTTGTCTCTTCAAAATGTAATGCCCCACATATGGAAAACTACTGTAATCAAGCAACTTCTAAAACAAATCCATCCCAATAATATGTCCCACTTCTGACCAATTCCATTCTTCCCACTTTAGGTAAAATGCTAGAAAAAACATATGCAGACAACACTCCCTGTGCCACCTTAGTAATGTCTTGTAATCCTGCACTAACCCAAATCCTTACCTTAGAAATACCCGTTTCATAAAATTTCCATAACACAAAGCAGCTTGGACACATACTACATTCAAACAAGTGCAGGTGCACACGCGTGTGCGCACAGACACACACACACACACACACACACACACACAGGCACGCACACACAGGCACGCACACACACACACACACACACACACACACACACACACACACACACACACACACACATAAAATCTATCCTATTACCTAACCCTAACTGTAACCTTAACCTAGAAACATTGTAACACAGACACACACACACACACACACACACACACACACACACACACACACACACACACACACAAATCCGTCCTCTTATCTAACACTAACTCTAACCTTAACCTGCAAACACATGCACATATACTGTCACCCCTACCACAATCACACTTACCTATTTTGGCCCAAACAGACACACAGCAACTTAGATGTTCCATAATTTGAACACTTAGCAAAATGTCCACTGCCTGTAACTTATTAAACAAATGAGCAATTGAAAAATTGCTGTAGAGCTATATATTTTTCCCCAAGAGACCAAACTGGCTAGAGCAGTCTTGCAACATTCTATGAAAAAATGCAGAAGAATATGCAAAGCTGGAGGAATTACAGAAAAAGTCATCTAAATTCAACTCAGTGTAAAGAAGTGTCATGTTCTTTCTGGGAAATAAAAAATGTGAGAAGAGCACACAACCTGAGGTAGAGGTGATAGCAAAAAGGATTAGCACAAGTTTCTGAAGAGCAGGTGACTAGGTGAACATATTGCTGGAAGTCAATAAATAGGTATCATTAAAGGAATGGAGGAGTGTGAGAAGAAAAAGAAAATTCAAAAAAGCATGGTCATTACAGCCTATTGACTCCTCTGGACATTTCTGCAGTTATAGCCTTCCGACACCTCTAGGAGACAAATATTGCTTCTTCATAATTGTATTAATAATTCCCAAGCCCTGCTATGTAGAAGATTTGTTTACTGTTTACACTTTTCTAGTAAAGCTTATGGTTCTAGAAATATGATTATTTGCTTGAAGCTGATAACTTCTGTGACGCCCATGCACTGGCCCAGCAATCAAGGAGCCTCAGTCCTCACCACTTACACCAGTGAGTGGCATCCATATAGGGAAAGGATAATAAATACACATACAGTAGAGTACAATTTCCCTTAAGAGCACACAGAGATCACAGTCAGTCTGGGGCTGGTTTCTACCTTTCTCTCCAGGTCCCCAATATGACTCCCCACTGGCACAGCTATAGGGTCCAGATCTCAGCCTAGTGGGCAAGCTAAAACCTCCAGCACCCTCTCTGTCCAACCAGTGCTTCATGTCCCTGCCCAAGTAGCAGACACACCCACACATTGAGATAAGAGTTATATACAACCACACAGACACTCCTGGGGAAGGCTGGCACAGGTTCTCCAGCTGTGCCCTTTTACCCAGGCTATATGGGAGTACCACTTGACACCACCCACTAATATTTATCAGCTACTCAAAAGGCCCTTAACAAAGGGTGTCCAGTTATTACTGTGCAATATTATTATCCAAATGGTAAGTGCAACTGAACAGTCAAGGCTTATTGGAGTGGCTTGGCCAGTATCAGTAAATACATGCAATGTACTCTTAGAGCTTAAATTATCTCTACACAAAACAGCCACAGTTGAAAGGTTTAAAAATATTTAATAATAAATAATAAAAACACAGACAATACTTCTTACTATACAGTGCTAGTCAAGAGTTCAGAGATTACAGAGAAATACTTAATACAGTAGAAAAGTTCTGACATTAATACAGAAAAAAAGACAAATTTTCTCTTCCTGGTAACTAGCTATATCTAAGAGAAAACAGTTCTAAAATAAACTTACATATAGAGCAAGACAGTGCTGGTGATGTTGGATGTTCTCAAGACAAATGCTCAATGCTATGAGTATCTCTGTCCTTAAATTGTTAACACAGTGCCACTGATTCATTTCAGATTACATCATTTCTTTCTGGTTCCCAGGCTAACAGAAATTCAGAGGTTAACAGTCCTTTTGATCTTGCAGCTGGTCAGGAAGCCAGAGCAATAAAAGAAATTATACATGTACATTCTAGCCATTAACTCTGGCGTCAAAACTATAGGCAGAATGCCTCCCTCTAGACATCTCAGCTCTGAGTTTTAGATCAAAGAATTTCACAATACTTGACTTATCTGCTTTCTTACAGTAGAGTGCACTGTTGTTATATTTTTTCAGTTCAAGATCCAATACAGTCCTGTGGCTTACATTAATATTTACAAATGACAGAATTATCTACAACATTCTATCTAGCTAGGCTGGCAGCCTTCACCTATCTTCACAACTTCATTCTTCTTAAAAGGCTGAGGTGACACCCTTTGGAAGTTATAGTACAAAGTCAGAAGAGCTCCATTGGAGAAAATGAGTTAAATGATAAACTTAAAGGAAACGTCAGACAAAACATTGAGAATGAAGAGGAAGCATGGTATATGGAGTGTGAAGAAACTAGGATAAAAACAGCCAAGAAGGCAAGAACATCCAAGATCAAGACAATAAGAGACCTGGTTAAGGGAATAAAACTGGGAAAGAAATAGAATGTTTCAGGTACTTGAGGATGGATGGACACCACAGAGACCAAAAATAAACAGGCTAATAAAGGAGTTAAAGGCTCTAAGGACAGGAACAGGTAGAGATGCTTAGTGAATTATTTGGATCAACTATAAATAATTGAAGCTGCATATCTTGATTCACAAATCCTTGACAAACAAAGTTCAAAACCTACTGCTCAAGTGCATATCTATTCATAATACACATACACAAAACTATGCAGCTTATGAGCAAATCAACTAAAACCAAAAACAACAAATTTTTTTTAGGCTAAGATGCCTTTCTGCATTCCATGTTTGTATTTTACCCCCTCTCCATGACTTCTTACTGTACCATTCTTACTACAAGGTTGTTGCACCTTGAGGAGAGAGTTATCAACAAAAGACAAGGAACAGTTGCCCTATTTTTTCTTGAAAATGATGCAACCCCCAAGAATAACAAAAAAAATACTTTGCACTGAAGCTCAAACAAGTTGCTCCTGTCTGGAGTGAGCAACAGTGCACAGTTAATACCTCAAACTTTGAAATTCACACAACTGTGATATGAAAATATATTAAGAAGCAGCATGCAAGTTGAATTATTTCATTTATTTACATGAAACAGAAGGATAGTAGAATGCTGGAAGAAGGCGAAACATAATGGTGAGTGGAAGAGGAACAAATGGGATAAAAGACCCTGGAAAGGAGAGGGAGGGAAACCTTGTGTACTAATGGAAAACACAGCTCAGGTACCAGATATATTACCCCAGAGATTGTCAAAAAAGTGGCCAGAGTGCTGACAGAACCTATAATGGAACCATTCAACAGGTTCGTAACTGATGGAGAAATACCTAGGGACTGGAAATGTGTTACAGTTTTTTCATGCCATTAGGAATGGACAAAAAAGCAACAGTGGGACTTAAAATCTGGTATGTCTGACCTTATTACTGTTTAGAATTATGCAAAAGGTACTACAGGAAAAGATGATCATTTTTCTTTTTTTTTCTGAGGGCAACCATTTCCAGGATATAAACCCAAATGGGCTCATGAGTATAAGATCCTATCTAAGATACCTTATAGCATATGATGTTATGACAGGTTAACAGGTTTCACAGTTGAGGAGAATCCAGTTAATGCCCTGTACCTGGAGTTCTGTATGTTTAGAAGAATACTAAATGGTATGAGATGGGTAGAGATGGAGAATAAAATAGTTAAATGTGTTGATGAGTGGCTGGAGGGGGAAAAAAGAACAGAAGATCAGAGTGTGGGGGGGGACACTCAGAAGAAACAGAAAAGAGAAGTGGTAATCTGTTGAAATCAGCTTCTGGACCTCTGTTGTACTTGGCATAATGACAAGCATAGAAAACAGAGTTATTTTTTTTGCGATAAGACTAAGACTGGAACATCAGTACATAACTGGGGAGCCATCTTTACCAGGAACTTCAAAAAGCTGGTAGCAGGGACTGAAAAGTGTTAGATGATGATCACCACTGATAAATATACTGTCCTGTACATAGGAAGCTGTAACCCAATTATAATATATAGGATTAAGGAGGCCCAGCTTAAGTGGGTTTAGCAGACAAAAGACATGGGATAATAATCAGTGCTGAGTTGGAATACCAAGAACAAAACAAAAACATGAGTAGCCAAGGCCAACAGAATGCTGGTCTGCATCTTCAGGGGCACAGGCTCCAGTGATGCAGCAGACATACTTCTTTCATTATTGGACACCAAAAAAAAGGATAGGTAAGAGAAAGTGTTTAAAACATATGGAATAAGACTACAGTACAGTAAAGGGGAGGACATATAAAATACACAGGAGTGGCTTTGGATGTACATCCAAAGGAAAGAAAAAAATAGTGCATTATTTGTATCCACACAACAGTTCAGGAGACTTGCATACCAGCTCTGTAGAAAGATGAAGGTGGTTAACCTTATGGCTAAGTTACTTTGTGTTTGATTATTTGTGGCTCAACATGAGATCTTGTCTATTTTTCAGTAAGATTTTACTAATTATTAACACCTGTGGTACCTATTTGTTTTTGGTTTGTTATTTTACTATATGTCTTGCCCTGTTACCATCATTATGGTTGCGTTATCCCAAGGTTTCTTATTGCTGTGCATCTTCTCCTGTCGTCTGCCTAAAGCTTGGTGATTTACATTTCTACTCTCCAAGTTCTTCCTTTGATTTTTACATGTTTTTGACATGATCCACTTGACTTGCCTACTTAGCTGAAAGCATTTATGCATGTGAATGTGCACTGAACCATACCTGATGATGATCATGGTGTAGCTCTCCCCTGGACAGCCATAAAGGATTTTTCCATTTTCTGGTGCTTATCCCATCACCAGTAGCTGATGTCAGTGTTAAAAGGACATAAGGGCCTCCCATGCCTTCCTCTGTTATGTCCCTGTACATGCCTCATAAAAGATGCCATGTAGATACAGCATGGCAGCATCAATCACATGTTCCTAACCTATATACTACATTCCATACATAACTTTCTGTAGTAAGTACTGACATTTCAGTGGACTGGACTGCCTTCCTTATCCATAACAGATATGTCTGAAACAGCAAATCGCTCCCCCATTCCCAGTTTGCTTCTTCAGTAGAACAATCTTTTGTTGATCATACATCATCTGGGTCATAATCAGGGATTTATATCTGTGTCCCACAGGGGTATCTATGCTTGCATATGTTCATTTGGTATTGTCCACTGCAGGAAAGGAACAGAGACCTTTGTCTTGGGCTATGCTCCACTTCCTGGATTTATTGGAGGTGACACCTGGCCTGTTTGTTTCAGATTTCTTTGTACAAGAGTCCTGGCTTTGGTCTTACACTTTAACTTTAAATTGACAGTTTGTATAGTATTTGGATTGCAACAGTTATTTGTTGTACTTATTGCTCTTTTGTTGTAGTGCAATACAGATCTTAAAGAAGGAATTTCTAACTCTTAACTGTACTTCATTATTGGAGTTTAGCAGAGCAGAGATCTGTTCACTTATTGCCTTGAATTCATATGTCTATATTTTTTACTACATCAGGTTTTTGCCCCTGTCTTATAGGATTCCATGTAACCTTTGCAACTAGTGGCCTCAAAACAGGGATATAAGAATCAGTTGAATGAGTGGGGCTAAGTGGAATAGCTGAGTCACTATTATGACAGACAAAATCCAAATAGTAAGCATGAACAGTTTCTTCAGATATAAATGACTCAAATCCACTAAAATGAAGTCACAAGTCACTGCTGAAGTCAAAATATCTATCCTTTTATTCGCACATACAGGATTTTGTCCCGTAACCAACTGAACTTCATCAGATAAAACATTTTCAAACAAATTTCCTTTTTAAAAACCTAGTTGACCAATAAAATTACATCAGTTATACACACCCTCTTAATATAACCAATAAAAACATTCGAATAGACATACAATAAAAAACCTACATACATCTGTCCCGGTGGAGAATTCACCGTTTCACAAAGAACTGCTGCAATTGTTTGATAAACATGGTTTTGAATACATGGACTTAGTTATAAAGTTCAACAATTCCACTGTTGAGATGCTTACTAAAGATATTTTGGTGCTAAATAATTCCATCACGCAGGACCTCAGTTTTTTCTGATAATCAGTATGAATATGCACACATTTTGAAGTCTGTTGAGGAACAGATGAATGTGATAAAATTAAGGAAAATGAAAAAACTGTCCAAGGATATGGAAGCTTACAATAACAACACTGCCTATCCAGTGCCTCCTGGTTCACAAGTTTGGCCCAATAAATCTGAGGATACCCCCAGTGGATATAATATGAATGAAATCAATAATAACTGGCATAACAATGATCCTGATGATACTGATGATTTTTTAGGAGATCAACAGATGGCCAGTCCACATTGCTCGGAGCGCTTGAAAAATCAGAGTCATCAGAATCCTGGTCGGCAAATATACCCAATGGGGGGTGCAGGGTCGAACAGAGGGTCATGGAGGAATCAGAGAGGAAGAAGTCCTCAGAATTGGAAGGGGAATAATTGAATTCAACAGTTTCTGAACTTATAAGTGAGGAGTTCAGCCTGCCAGCATTACAGATTGCTACAAATGCCAAAGGGGACTTTAAAGTTTACAGTTTTTCTTCTTTAGAAATTTCTATGGATATGTGCAACCTTTTTTCGAAAGAATGGACTTTTGTCCCTTCCAAGCACATGAATTATGTACAGACTTTAATGGATTTAAGATTGTATGTTCGTAAGTTAAATTTACGTTCAATGTTCTTGAATGATGTATATGTTAACAATCAAACCCTAACCCTAAGGTCCGTCACTGTCGCACACTCACCTAACCCGCACCCTAACCCTAACTCACGTAACCCGCCCCTAAACCTAATTCATCTAACCTGCGCCCTAACCCTAACTCACCTAACCCGCGCCCTAATCCTAACAACCACACAGTCGCACACTTACCTGAACCCAACCCGTAAATGTCCACCACAGCGCTGAAAATAGCGAAGCCACAGAACCGGCCAACTAACTTCTTTCCCTAGGAAAGAATTTGGTGTTCTGCAGCTTCGCTATTTTTAGCGTTCAATTAAAACGGGTCAATATTAGAACATTCAAAGTTTTAAAACTTCGATGTTCTGATATAGACCCAAGAGCCTCAGTACCCTTGCACTCTAGCCTCTTCATTAATGTCTGATTGCAGTCAGGAGCACCAGCCTTAGGTAAAAGGCAGCTCTAGAAAAGGACTCCACAGGCCATCCCTGCTACACACCATTATAACCACCCTGCAGCACTACTAGTACCCCCCCCCACACACACACACACACACACACACACACACACACACACACACACACACACACACACACAGTTTCCTCATCCTGGTGCCCCCAGGCCATCCAGACAGAATGTTTCATTCTTGCTATTTTATACTTCATCTTACTTATTGTTTTCCTCCATCCTTTCTCCACATCCTAACTAGCAATACTCTACAGCAAAATTGTAGAAGAAGTAAATAAAGGTGGGTGTTTGATAGCCTAGTGGCCCCCAGAAGATGCAGTGCTCTCGAAATTTTGAGGTACATTTTATAGCTTTTCCAACCTTTTAATCTAATGATGGCCAAAACAAAAATCATGAGTAAAAATAAATTGTCTTTTTCTCTGTAAAGGAAGAAATAAGCTGTGTCCAAAGTTTATGTTCAAAGCTTCCAAACGAGCAGTTCTCAGTAATCTGAGAAGATAAATGCTTATGAGGATACAGATATCATGTCTTAGAATAGTGCTTGTCTCCCTAACCACCCCCACCCCCCTAAAAAAATCATTGCTGCCTTCTATGTAACTATCTGCAACAAAATTGAGAAAAAAAAGTGAAAGAACAAATAGCTACAGTAATATATTTCAGTTTGTTCCTGCCAGTTAGAAAAGGTACAGAACAAGACGACAGTAGAGTAAAACAGAGGACAAACTCATAGCACATACAATCACACTACATGCTTTCCTACAGGCAAAATGGAAGAACATCAGTTCATGTATATCATGTCTTTATGGTGTTATTAGAAACCAGAGTAGTTGGAAAAATCCCACCCAAAATGAAAGGGCATGCAGGGTCCACACAGAAGGAGCTACAGCCAGGACCTCACGCAGATGACCAAACACTGTGAGATGGCAATGTTACTGACTGAACCATTTTGCTGGTGATCAGTTGCTTTCAAACACATCATGCCCAGCTGCCAAAAATAGACATTATTGTGTACAGTGCTGATGTCTGACGCAGATGAAAAGTGAAAGAAATTCTGCCCAACTTGTTACTCTTGGATACATTGCAACCCTCTCTGCACATACATGCACACACACACACTCACACATAAGCATAAACCATTATGACGGTCATTTGGCATTGATTTTAACAAACACAATAAATAATGTGACACAGCTCCTGCCAGTCCAGATCACTGACTGTTTATTTCTGATCAAACAACAGCTGTAACTCACTTAGCTCACTTTTACTCTCAGATGACCTTCACAACCATCAGTTGCATATACTTTGTTTGTGTACACATCAGAGGTCTGATTGTTTTAAAAATGCCCAAAACTTGTTTCATACAAATGCACAATAGTTCTGAAAAGCAAAAGTAATGACTGTTTAACTTGGCCATAACAGTAGATCACTCATTTTCTTCCACAGACAGCCATGTTACCATTATTTCTAGCTAGTTTGCTGACTGTGTACACCTCAGATACCCGATTGTGGTAAAATGAATAATAAAAATGAACAAGCACAGGAATCTATCTAGTTCCAACCTCATCACCATGAGTGTTGAGGAAAAAATTAAAAACAGAGAAACTAGTGGTCTTAAAACTTTGTTGATGAGCTCAGTCACAATAATTTCCAAAAGTCATGAAACCCAAATAGTATTCCAAAGCAACAGCCTTTATTCATCACAGACAAGAGAACCTCAGTAACAAAAAATCAGAAATATTTTAACAACATTAACTGTATCAGCTTTTATATACTTAAAAACAGGTGTGGAAAATATATGTATTCTTTAATTTAAAAACAGCCTATTTAAGGCAAACAATATAAACAGGGCTGTAAAAGTGCAATTTAGAACAAGTACCCCCCACACATACACACACATACACTATACTGATTAGATCAAACTAAATCCTAGTTAAATAAAGTACTACCTATTTATTTGCAGCCCACATTCAAAAATCAGGTATTAATAAAAGAATAACAAACATATAAAAAGACTTTTAACTAAAATTGTTTTCAGCTGCCTAATGCAATAAAGCCTTAATCAGGTCTGTGACAAGACCTACAATCAAGAAAAACACATAGCTATCTAACCACAAACATAATCTAACTTAAACACTATAAATATAAAAATACATTTGTCTAATAACATCATCTAGTAAAATCCATCCATGTGTATTAGTGTGCATAAACAAACTAAGTAATTAACAGCTCAGAAAAAAATGTCAGTGCTTTGCAAAAATAATTGCCATGACATTTTTCATGTTTACAGCCTCAAAACATGTTTATACAATGAAAACTAGTAGAAAAAACATGCAAAAAATATATGAAGTAAACTAGCAATGTATAAAAGTGTGCAAGTGTGTGCATGAGCATACATCATTATGGTAAATAGGGAAACTTTACCAGTACTACATAGTAATAGCAGCATGAAAAATGTGTATTTTGAATTTACTATTTAAATCTCTGATGTGATGCAATAAATCTAATCAAAGCATAATTGAGGTGAAAGTAACTAAACATATTCCACACATCATTTTTATTATTATTTAGTATATGTTTAGTACATAAAAATATTTCCTTAAAAATTCCCTAAAATACCTTTACAGATTGTGTGGCAGCTTACATAAATTCAATACAGTCTTAATACAGCAATAGTAATTAAGTCCTGGTTTTCTAAATGCATTCACTTTTGAACTGCCAGCATAATTAGTTTTCTCCAAAACACCAGTGACATCCCTTTCAAGCCCATTCATCTCCACACAGTCCAGAATAATAAATTTAAAATCAAAATGTCTGAGGTGTTTGAATAAGTACTTGGATAAGCCGTTCCTCTGGTATTCATGTCTGATATCAGAAAGATGACCTGAAATCCTCCTTTTCAGTTTATTCATAGTCTTACCCAGGCAGTCATTACACATTGTCCCTGTATAAAACTTTTTCAGTATTACAGTTACCACCTGCTGAGGATTTCACCATTTTTTAAGATAAGGGCACTCAAACAAGTCACACTCCATCAGGTATTCACAGAAAGTGCAATTAGGTGGCCCACAGATTTTAGTGCTCATGTCATCCTGGTGTTCCTTACTTTTCTTTTCCAAGTAGCTGCATATGCTTCTGTTCTTTTTATATGGAAAAGTAGGGTGATCTCCTAAAACACAGGCTGTTGATTGTCAGTGAGGATGGCCCAGTTTGCTTTAATTGCATTGAAATCCCAGGTGTGAGTTAGAATGCAAGTGTCCTTACTTTTCTTTCCTTTTGGGTTAGGGTGCCCTCATTGCATAATTATACCAAAAGTCCTATTCCACATAGGGTCATTGTTTGTTTTAGAATCTCTAAATGAGATCAAGGATCATATGTAACATGTTTGATTCATATACTCTGGTTAAGAAATCATTGTCAGCATCATTCATATTTTTGAGAAAAGGTGCTAAATCTGTGGTAATGTGTGCTAATCTGTAGTCTTGTGATTTTTTTGCATTGTGCTTAGTTTTTACCAGATGCATACTGTCTCTGTGAAGTAAGTAGTTCACTCTTGTTGGTTTCCTGTATAAGCTACTAATTAATTGTCCTCTGCCTTTATCAATACTGACAGTCATGTCAAGGAACTGCACTGACTCCAATCTGATGGAAGTGGTAAATTTCAGGAAGGAGGTGGAATTATTGATGTAATGGATAAACTCAGTGAGTTTAGATTTCTCACCTTGTCAGACTATGAATACATCATCAATAAAGCAAAGGTAGCTGGTCATAAAACTCTAGCATTCACTTTGCAGTACAAATTCCTCTTTCCATTTGCCTAAGGCTACATTGACCAGGCTAGGGGCCATAGCTACACCCATGGCTGCTCCCCCCTCATCTGTTTGTAAGGTTGGCCATTGAAACCTGAAAAAAATTGTAACTCAACATCAAGTTTATTAGGCTTCCCAGGCATTCAGTTTGCCCTTGTATAATATTGTTATTTCTGCTATAAGCCTCTGTAGCTGCTTCAATACAGTACATGTCAGTAATGCAGTGTAAAGGGCTTCAGTGTCAGTAGTTACTAAAATACTTTGTTCATTCATACACACTTCTTTTATTTTTCTTAAAAAAATCAAGTGAATCTAAAATAAAAGACTAGTTCTTTTCAGCAAGAGGCTGTAGAATAAAATCAAGTTATCTGGCAGTAGCCTCTGATATGGAACCTCCACTTACAATAACAGGTCTGTAAGCTGGATTTTCCCTTTTCTTATGGGGTTTGGGAATCACAAAACAAACAAGGTAATTTAGGGTAAGGAGTGTTCAAATACTCAAAAATATTTTCACAAATAAGTTCCTCATTAAGCATTGTGGTTAACTTATCTTTCCATTCTATATATGCAGTTATAACCTCCTCAAAGGAATGTTTAGAATAAAGCTCAGGTGTGTTGAGCATGTTCTCTATTTTCATTAAATAACTGTCAGTATCTGCAACAAGTATGCCCTCACTCTTGTCAGGCTTCATAACATGTATAGTTCTATTTTTGCTCAAATTCTTGAGTGCTAATATCTTATCCTTTGAAATATTATAAAACATAGATTACATCTTATGTGGAGCTTGCATTTAGTCTCATTTTGTCTCAAAGACTGCAAGTGTGGGATACAGTGGGGGGGGGGGGCAAAATCTACTGGGTCTTTTAATTTTTTTGATAGGTTTATCTTCCTCCATGTTATTTTTCTTGTGAAATTCAAGTTTCAAATTTAACTTCCTCACATACATTTTTAAATCAATGATGGTCTGTATCTCTTTACTCCTTCCCTAAGTTATGAATGTAAGCACTGTGTTAAGCACTTTTTTCAAGTGCTGTCAGTTGTTTCTTCAAATGATTCCAGATCCTGGGGGCTAATTCCATCTGCAGGCTTGTGGCCCTGATAGGTAGAAGTTGTTGTTCCCCAGGTACCTCAACTGTCTCACCCATGTCCGCCGTTTCCTCCTCCATTTGTTCTGGTCCTCCCGCTTTGGGTTAAGATGGTAGTTTGCTTCTTCTCTCTGGAACCTCTGTGGGCTATCACTGGTTGTAGTTATAATGGCCACATTGATGTATTTCAGTTGCATTTCACAAAAACATATTGTTCCCATATTGAAGTTATTCCAACATATTTCATACAAATGCACCTTGGTCATGGAACACTAGAATAATAAAATTAATGACTGTTTAACCTGAACAAATGACAGAAGGGTCAATCACTTTCATCTACAGATAGCTGTCAGTACCCAGTCATTACAGCCACTTTATAAACAGTGTAAACTTCAGATATCTAATTGTGATTTCAAAAATATATGGTCATAGTAATGTATTTCAACTTTGTTTCACACAAATAACAGAAAGTATTCCAGCTTGCCTCATACAAGTACATATTTGTCCTGCAGTGACAGAATAATGGCTGTTTAACTTATACAGATAACAGCAGGTCATTTTCATCTACAGACAGCTTCAGTACACAGGAATTATAGCCATGATGATTGTATACATCTCAGATGTGTCACTGTAATAAAAAAAAATAATTTATTTCAAACTTTTTCACAAATGCTGTAGTCACAGTAAATTTTTCAAACATGCTTTACACAAATACGTATTAATTTTGCAGTTATTCTCTTCCACAAAGAGCCACCATTTGCTGACAGTGTACGTCTTAAATGTCTAATGTAATAAAATAAAAAAAAAATGATGGGCATAATATTTTATTTCAACCCCCTACACACACACACATGCATGAACACTTTAAAAATGCATACAGGCTGTCTGGAATGCAACCAGATTTCTCAGAGTACTATAGAAAATTAATAGCAACAAAAAATTCTCCCATGCGCAAACTAGCAGACTACATCTCAGAGTTCTTTCACTTCTGAGGTTTGGCTGAGGCTGCCTTAGATACCACATGCAGCCTGAGCCAATAGGAAAGCCAGCTTGCTGCCCCATGTAGCGGCCCACATTGGGATATTATTCCTACACTCATGCTGCAGCAGTAGGACTTTGAACAAAGTACAATCACCTTAGCTGTTGGGCTGTTTTAAAAATAGTTGACTTTGCTAATAGGAACTGGAACTTTGGTGTGTGTACTACATGCTGTGGAGTTCTGGGACCCCCATACAGGAAATGCGATTGTATATTTAAAAAAAACAGAAGAAATAAATATAAAATCTGTTGGTTTTTTTTTTTTTTTTGGCTTTTGGGAGTGTATAGTTCTAGGATATCATTTTATATCTCCAGGTTCTTCACCTGGCTGTACTGCTACAATATTCTATTTTTATTTAACCATTGCTGTTTATTTTCACCAAGCCTGTTATCTCAGTCATTGCTAATTTACCCCCTTCAACTTTTACTAAGTTTAGTAAGCCTCTGCCTTTGGATGAAATTCTGCCATTTCTGAGTGTTCCACTACTGTATGAACGTCTGTGGTGTAACCTCATTCTTAACTCTTTATTTAAATAAACTGTAGCTTTTGGCAACTTCTTCTTATTGCTTGCATGTGGCTTTGGCTTGAATCCTCCCTTGCAGCCTTTTGATTTAACAGGAACAAGTTATCAGACAAGTAGACAAAGTTCAGCCCTGTTTTAGGGAGGATTACTCTAGAGATGCACTATCTTCATTTTTATCACATTCTCAGTATTTTAGTAACTATGTTTACAAACAGCTCAGTGGATGTCGTGCTTTTTATGGACATTTACTACACCTCAAGGGTTTTGTTTGTTTTAACTCTGGACCACAGGTTTATTTGGTTCTTGTGGTCTATGCTTTTGCTGTATCTACATCCACCCTATTTTTATCTCCACATACGTTGGTCATTATCTGCACATGAAGTGGAGCTAGCTTCTAAATCAATACTTGGATTATACTTTACATAGCAGTGGCCTACTTAATACTATAGCATAAAAGATAAATGAGTATTTCTATTTTTAATATCTACTGACACTAGCTTCACAGGTAAGTACTAAGCAAGCAGCCTGCACACTATTATAACCATAGTTACTAAATCATATTAAAAGTTCCTTCCAGACTTAAGGAGGGCAACACAAGGTAAACAAAGAAAGAATTTGAGGCTGCCCATCTAGTTGTCTGAGTTTACCTTGATGGTAGTAATGGTGCTATTCTACTTGACATGTATTTGAAAATAAGTTCCAAAGGTAGAGTATAGCTTCATGTATGAATATATCACAGCACTTACCTTGTTTATTGTTGATGAAGCCTTATGACCTTTAACTGGGCATTTGAGGAAGCATAAAAAAAGTAAAATAAAATAAAAACAATAGATGGTCAGTGAGGGTTAAGTCTTCTATGGCTCACAACACTAGATAGAGATTACCATGGAAAAGTCTATAAGAGACCAAGTACAGGAAAGGTCAGTCAGTCTCCCCAAAATACTGAGGGTCTTAATGTCATTAATCTTTTTAGTTAGGAGTCTGTGAGATCTTTCAAGTTGAGTAATATGCAGCACATATATTTCAAAAGGGCACTATGTTCACTTGTGGGTCTGATAAGAGATAAGGGGAATTAAAATTAAGACCTCTTGGGAAATTCGTTGGAAGGAATTAACTAGTATTCCTAAATCCCTTACAGTAGTGTCTCTTGAGAGAGGTCGGTCTCATATATAGTGTGAAATGCTTTTTTTTTAACTAAAATATATTGCTTACTAAAATGAACTATACTTTATCACATTTAGTTTAGGACTATTTTCCATGTACCAAATGTTAAAGTGGTCTAACACATAGTGGACAGTTATGAGAAAAGAATAATAACACCTAATTTACAATCATCCCCAAGCTTACATAGCCATAGTCAAGGAGTGTTAACTCAAAGGCCTGTGAACTAGATACCAGATATGAAAGGGCCCAACATTGAGCTGTTTAGTGCACTACTAGTAATATTTTTCTTTTATAAATGGCACCTGCACCTCTGACCACATGGGTTCTGTCTGACAACCAGTTATCTATCCACCTCATAATATATGGTTTTATATTCAGTTTTATAAATCTGTCAGCAACACCAGCATGCAGAATAGTGTCAAAGATCTTGGCTAGGTCCAGTTATGCTGTATGTACTGTATAACCATGTCTTCTGTGACTTTTTGAAGACATTGATAATAATAAGGAGTCAGGACCTGCCTTTGATAAAGCCAAAAGCATGAGGGTCCAGGGTTAAGAGACTTTCAATGTCCAGATTAATGAAGTCTAAGATAAAGAAAAATTAGCTTTCAAGCCAGTTTATGTGTGAATATCTTTTGGGTGACTTCAACTATCCACACATAAACTGGCAAACATTTACTACCAAAAGCAAATAGGCCAGATGTACTTATGCATATTGCCCCCCCCCACACACACACACACACACACACACCAGAAGTGTTAATTATCTTAATCTTGTCCTCACAATCATTTTCCCAGTCATGCCACCCTGTTTGTTGCCCCTCCAGGTCCAATCTAACCAGCTCATTGTGATCTTTTATATGAAAACCTGCTTCATGGCTCTAAATAACTCCTCTACATTCACCAAAACCAATTCTTTACTATTTATTGACCTTAATGATGATCAGAAATGGTATATTTCTCCAACAAATGTTGCAACTGAGATTGCTGCCCACTGGTTGAATTTTAATCCGTCTCAGATAGATGCATTGAGGCTTCCATACAAATCCAGTGTCAGCTTAATGGCAAGTTTAAAAGTAAACCCATATGGTGGAACTACCACATCAACAAACATAATAAAAAGAAAAATCTCCTGTTCATCACTAAATATGTACTCTTAATCATTATAAAAGTTACTTAAAACTGGTAAATTTCACAAATTTACCATTACAAAATTTAAGGACAACTGTAATAGAATTACAACTAATTCAAAAGCTAATCATAAGATCTTCTTCAGCTGTATTTGGAAGATTAGAAGCAACCTATTATTTTGTACTGAACAGATCTCCAGTGGTACCTTCCTCTCTAACCCCAAGAAAATCGATAATATTCTTGTAGACAAATTCTTTGATAACTTCAATCCACCCACCCTTCCCCTCTCCCCTCACACTCCTCCTCCTCCTAACATTAATTTGAGCCAAATCCTTCTGGTACTTTGCAAAATACACCTAGATGCCCACTAATAAGAAGAAAGTCCCATTTAGCAAACTTCCTCCATCAACACTTTGTTAGTCTCCCCACTAGTTATGCCCTGAGTTGCAGATAATGGCAGTTGTACCCGTATATAAAACGGGCTTACAGTCCGCATTGCTTATCTGGACTTTGGCAAGATCTTTGACATTATCCCCTATGCTGTGATTATTGACAAACTCTTTCTATCTCAACATTAATCCATACATAGTTGACTAACCCTGGCAATAACAGGGCTATTTGTCTCACTAGTATTATTTTTAAAGCTATAGAACATATTACAGCTGAACTAATAAAACAGTATTAGGCGAGCATATATCCTTGAACATACACCAGTTTGGCTTTGTAAAAAATAAATCATGTCTGCTCAACCTAGTTGAGTTTTTTGATAGGGTTACTGAAGCCATTGATAAGGGGCTTACAGTCCACATTGCTTATCTGGACTTTGGCAAGATCTTTGATATTATCCCCTATGCTGTGATTATTGACAAACTATTTCTATCTCAACATTAATCCATACATAGTTAACTGGATTGTTAATTGGCTCTCTGACAGAATCTGTACCATTAAGGTTTGGTATATTTGCTCTAGACAAAAAAAATGTCATTGGTGGTGTCCCAAAATACTCTTTTCTGTACTCCCTCCTGTTTGGTATATATTTCTGCAACATAAAAGCAGATATCAGAGGAGTACGGCTAACCAAGCTTGCTAATGACTGCAAATTGGGTACTATCAAATACCATTTTGATTCTCAAATTCTCAAGCAAGTGCAATACCAATCAAATGCTTGGTGTATTAATCATAAGATTACCCTCAACATCAAGAAATGCAGCATAGTTTCCTTTGATAAATTTAGCATCACTTGTACTTATCATATTGATAACTTTATTTCACCTTTTCCCGGTTAGGGGTCGCCACAGTGGAACTCCGGTCCGCTAATGATTGGCAGTAGATTTCTTATGGGTGCCGGGGTGCCAGCTCGATGCCCAGTCTTCAGTGAAGGCACGCCCATTCTACGCATGTCTTTCAAATGCCACTCGACTGCGGGGAGGACATGCAGACTCCACATAGAAGGCACTCTAGCCGAGAATTGAATGGGAGAACCTCTTGCTGTGAGGCAACAACGCTACTGCTGCACCACCGCGGCTTGCTTATTATACCTAAATGTGACATAGTCATTATGAAATTGGATACATTTGTTGATAACAGGTCCCTATTATTTCATCGAAAGAACAGATCATTGAATGGCATTTCAAATAGAATTTTATCGAAAATGCCATTCTTACTGAGAATGCATTACAGTAGGGATCAGGAAATTTGCCCTTTCCCCACTGTAGTGCGATCTTGGAGTTGGTGTATATAATGAGCAGGGGGTGTGGGGGGTTCAATGAATGGCATTTCTGATGAAATGTTGTTTGAGGATGTGAATTTTCAATGATATAATATAGACCCATTGATAACAGACTTTCATTTGACCATTTGCTTTCAAATTCTTCATTGTACTTGGTGTGGAGAGAAACTGTGTTCTCAATGCAACTAATTAAGTGGAAGTAGGAATCAGAGATACAGGCAGTTATTTGGTAATGGGGCTAATTGGAGGAGGGTTGCAGAGAATTGTATTTAGGTTATCAAGTAATAAAGGAAGGTTCCTAACCACATAGGTAATTGGAGAAGTATCATTAGTTTTAAAGGAAAATGGCACAGATTTATGGTCTAATTTAAAGAGATGTGCAAAAAGGGGCCATATTTTTGAAGACAAGATTAAGATTATTTGGGTCCCCAGCAGGGTGGTTAGTTATGTGTACAAAGGAGTTAGCATGTCATGGGAGTGTTTGGCAGGCTGGCCAGAAAGTTTATTAATGGATAGTTGAAGTCAAGAAGTCCTGCAATGTAAAGGTGAAGGAATTAAAAGATGCTTAATCAGGTCTATATTAAAAGCTCGAAGAGCCGTTACATTGAATGCCTCCTCAGCTACATATAAACACCGACCGCACGAAACCGCAAACGTTCAAAACAGCAATTTCTTTCCCTGGGAAAGAAATCGCTCGCACCAAAAACACATACACACAATTTCAAACATAAAGTGGGGGGGTTGTGCCCCCCACACCCCCACAATTAAATATACCGACTCTGAGATTGCACTACAGTGGGGAAAACGGCAAACTTACAGGAATGGCCAAGCAATTTCTTTCCTAGGGAAAGAAATCGCTGGTATCAGCGTTCATGGTTTTGTGCATTTGCTGTGTATGTGTCGATGAAGAGGCATTTGCTGCAACATCCCTTCGAGAATTTGATATAGACCCATTTCATCTAGGATAGCTATCATGGTCAGTAGTAGATATAGATGGTGTTCTATAGCTATTTATAAAGTGGTAGCTAATCTAATGCAATTTGGATAGTGTTCAGATTTGGGATCCTGAAGAATCATTAGTCGAACGATGGTTTCATGGACAAAAACTGATGTGTTTTCCACAGTTGCCAGTAGGCCTGAAGACATGATATACACTAAACCTGGGAATGCAGTGAGTGTTTTGTTTGATTTGAAATCATGTCTCTGGAGCAACACATACATGAAGGTGTTCAGGATGCATGAGTACCTCAGTTCATGTATTTTTTACAGTGGAGGTGCTCTGTGCTGTAGATGTATGTGTCTTCCTTACCAAATGGGTTTTGGGGGGACAGAAGTAGCCTTCAAGTTCAGCAAATGCTTATACCTCTGACATGTTGAATAACTGTGAGGCAGAAATTTTAAGTTTTTGTAAGCGTGAGGCAATTGCTATTCTGCCTCAAAATACCTGGTGCTATCAGGCTGGCTACAGAAGGGGCAAAAGCTGACTGATACTCCATAATAAACTGTGCAGTCAAAGAGGGATAAGAAAATAGAATAGCTTGGTGGCCTACTATTAGTATAAGGCAGAAATCAAGTTCAATCAGTACGTGAAGTAAGAGGTTATCGTGGTACCTGCTTAAGAAGCAGCAGCACTGAGTAACATACAGGTTAACTCAATGGCTCCAAGTCCAGTAACTGTACAGTAATAGCTACAGGTAGCATAACTGTATAGTTTACAGGTGCAATAACTTTGCAGCAAATAGTTACAGTGCAGTAACAGTAGAACAAACATCACAAACCGCAAAAGTGTTTCAGATAATTTAATCCAGTAGTCATTGCAGCGTTGTAGAGCAGTAATTTTAAATGCCTTAAGAATAGAGCAGTCAGTGACAAGCAGCAATGCAACAGTACCAGTGTTCACAAAGTGAGATCATTAACTAAGATAGTAATTTAATTTGGTTTCTAATATTTATTAGTAATTGGAAACAGGGCACAATTACCTGATGTAGTGCTGGCAACAGTGTAGTATCACCAGAGATATGGACAGTTAAGAACAAAAATGCAACAACAAAAATGCAAAAACAATAAGGTTCAACAGTGCAATATTTCTCCATCATAATAACCATACAGCCAGCGAACAATAGTGCTAATTTCCATGATGGAAACACATGATGTGTAGTCAGTTAAGTTAATAAGCAAACAACAATGTCCACTCTGAGTTATACGCAGTAATACTAATATTAATAACTTAATGAAGTTAGCTTATTTAAATGTAAAGAATCAGTTGAACAAAAACAGATATTTTCTGCCCTATGAAACAAGAACATTGCACTTATTTATTTATTTATTTATTTGCATTTGTTGACCGGGAGAGTCCACTGGGTTGGAGCAACCCATTTTCAGTGGAGGCCTGGGAAGAAAAGCTCCACAAGCAGTTACATTGATAGGGAGAGAGGTTACATGTTTTGCAAAAATAATAATACTAATAAGCTAGAGACTTTCATGCATAACATTCGTTATCTAGAGCTTACATATTAGATGGGAAAATTATCTTATGATAACAATTTTTAAACATTAAATAATCCTCGCTAAGATAGTACATTTTTGACAGGAATTTATCTTTTGAAGGCTTAACTTGAAGCATTTAAACATTGCTAGTAAAGCTAGCACAGAGGTTAGTTACTGACTTAGAAAGTTCCATTTTTAAAAGTGTTTGAAGCAAATAGCTTATGTGTAACATGAGTATATTAGTAAGTCAGGGATAAAAATAGAAAATTGAAAAGTTGTACAGGAGAATAGTGAAGTAATCAGAATACTTATAAGAGGTGTAGGATTTAAGAGTTGTAGGGGTGCTTAAGTAGGAGCATGAGAAGCACATTCCCATTTGGAGGATAGATATAAGTGCAGGAGGGATTTGAAATTGTTGTTTGGTATACTGCGTAGTGGAGAGGGAAGAGAGTTCCACAGTTTAGCTATGGTGCAGGATAATAGTAGTTGGCTCGGAGGGTGAGAGGGTTTGTGCACTTGTAGGAGGTTTTGGCTCTCAGATCTGAGGGAGCGGTTGGGTATGTAGGGTATTAGGGAAGTGGCAAGAGAAGGACAGTATGCTGGTTTGAAGATGAGCTTGTGGACAGTTGTTAGTTGTAGGTATTTCAGGTAGTTTGGGAGTTCTAGCCATTTGAGAGTGTGTAGGTAGTGGCAGTGATAAGATGAGTTTTTTGAATTGGTTGCAAATTTTGTGGTAGCAGGATTCAAGTTTGGAACATAGGCCAAGTTGGAGGTTGGTGAGTAGGGGAGCACCATACATGAGAGAGGGGAGAAGGAAGGTAGATGCGAGAGTTTGTCAAGTGGAGGGGCTGAGGTAACAGTTGTGTCTGTAGAGGAGACCTATTTTTTGATGGGTTTTCTTAACTGTGGAGTAAATGTGGGAGTCAAATTTTAGGTTTTTGTCAATGATGATGCCTAGCAGCTTGCTACTAGGAACGATTTGTAGGAGGTGTTATTTTGGCTTATTATGGAGAATAAGTTTCTGTCAAAGTTGGAGTTTTTGGTAGAAATAAAAATCATTAGTTTTGTTTTGTTAGTGTTTAGGGCTAGGTGATTGGATTGCATCCAGGATTCTGTTGTGGAGAAGGCTAGTTAGGTTTTTAGCAGCAGTTCAGAGGGGCAGGAGGCTGAGCAGATGATGGTGAAGTCATCTACGTATTGGATAACTGAGGCTTCTGGGATGGAGTGATGGAAGTTTGTTTATGAATATGTTAAAGAGGAGAGGCCCCGGTACAGATCCCTGGAGAATGGTGGTGGATGTTGGTAAGAAAGAAGAGGTTGATGTTTTCCATTGGACAGCTTGTTGGCAATTGGATAGGTAGCTGGAAAACCATGCTAAGGTGGAGGGAGAGAGAGATGTAGGAATGAGAGATGGGATAGGAGTAAGGGGTGGGAGATGGTGTTGAATGCCTTTGAGAGATCTAAGAATAGTGAAGATACATATTTGCCATTGTCATGTGCTATGTTGATGGTTTCAAGAAAGGAAAGGAAGGCCGTCATGGTACTATGGCTGGGGCGAAAGCCATGTTGGGTAAGGGAAAGGAGTTTGTTTAAGGTTATGTATGCATGAGTTGTGCGTGAATAGTTTTTTTCTAGTATTTTAGAAAGTGGAGAAAGTATAGCTATGGGTCTGAAATTGGTTGTGTCTATATTTTTACTGCCTTTGCGGAGAGGGATGATGTATAAGTAGGGGATGTATTTGGGAGGTATGAGGTGGTGGCATGGTGGGTGTGAGGTAGGACAGTGTTTGGGAGGCATGTAAGATGGGTAAGACAGGTGAGGGAGATTAGTAAGTTAGCTTGTATTATAGTGTGTGAGGAGAGGGCGGGGCATTGTTGTTGGAGTGAGTGGTGTTATAGTGAGGTTGGAAATGAGTGGAGTCTGCAGGAGGTTATGTGTGATTGGTAGGAGTGTGTGTGAGGGGAGGGGCTAGGTTAGGTATAAATCTACACGTAGTGGGGGTTATATGATCATATAACATAGGCTTGTCCAGTATCAAACTGGACAAGCCTATGTTATATGATCAGATGACTAAAAAATCAAACATCAGTTCATCAAGATGAAAGCATCGAACATTTTAAGCATCAGAAACCAACTTCATCGAATTTCAGCACATTGAATCACAATAGTTGGCCAACAGCTACAACATTAGTATCTTACACACTACTTTTGATACATATATCATGATGGTAGTAAATATTTATGTTCATTATAACTTACATGCAGCTGTTGGCCATCTGTTGTGATTCAATGTCTTGAGATTCAATGAAGTCGGCTTTTGATGATTAAAATGGTCGATGGTTTCATCTTGATGAATTGACATTCAATGTTTTAGTCATTTGATCATTTAACATAAACCTGGAATATTACACATATGTATGGAGATAGTGTAAATTGTTATCACACATTTGTTTGATATAAGCTGTCTATGATTCAAGGTTGAGTGCAGTCAGTCAGAGAAGCAATAGCAAACCATGAGTCTCACCAGAATATGGTTATAACAACAAATGTAGATTTGTTAAATTAGCATATTAAAATTAGGTCCAATTAATAAACCAATTAAACACATTGTATTCGATTGCAAAGGCAAATGAATTAGTAATAAGCACCAACATTGTCCTGGATTCAAGCATAACAATAAAAAGTAATCATAAAAATGAAACTAAACTGAGGCAAAGAAAGCAATGAAATGTCATCTACAACAAGGATGCAGAGCTTGCCTTATCTGTTCTAGACTAATTCATTCTTTGACATGCTGCTATATACTTTGTACATTGCAGTGTCAGACTGGACAAGCCTATGGTTATTAGAACTGTTATACTTCTACTGCCTAAATATACTGCATTATGTTGATGTGCTATTGATACTCTGTGTATGACGTTGAGATGTCTACTACAATACTGCTCATTGTTACTCCTACTGGTGAATGCTTGTATGCCATACTGTTATTGACATATGGCCTGGGTTTCGCTGAAAAGGGCCAGTAAACCACTTCACTTACCCAGTTAAGAAATAAAAATAAATAGCATCCTGTATTACTTGCAGTTGACATTGTACCTTCAGCTTCTTTTTGTGTACTGAAGTTATATCATGAGTTGTTAGAGCTACTGATACTGGTTGTTTTGTTACTGAATGACCCAGAACATTGTGTATTACCTGAGGGACCACCTTCTGGTAAAGAAGAGCATTATTTATTACCTCAAAGACCATCTGCTGATGGCCCAGACATTGTTAGTTACCTCAAGGACCTCACCATTATGGAGCAAGAAATTATTGCCTGCAGGCCTTCTTGCAGCTAAATCAGAATATTGTTTGTAACCTGATAAAACTATTGCTGACTGAGCAGAATACAGTCTACAGCTGGGCACAGTCTGTTACATTTATCAAGAATGCACCTACAATTGAACTACTGCACCTCAGATACACGTGCTGCTCACCTTAAGAGCATATGGCAAATGAGCACTCCTGACTTGGGCTGTGACCAACATCAGCTACCCCCACATAAGCTCCACATTGTACAGCTGAACAGCAGAGTTACGAACACTAGTTTCCCAGGAATTCACTCTTTTGCTCTTAGCCCAAAGATAGTGCTGTCTTACCAGCAGTAACTGTACCTTGGCTAAAATTGCTTTTCGTACACACACACACACACACACACACACACACACGCTAGGAGGGGCAAATACTACCCTTTTCACTAACACAACCCCTGTTGCTTTTATTGTAATATGCTGCTACCCCCCCACCCCCACCGGACCAACCTCTCACACCAAAATCACAATTACTTTACAGTCTTACAATGAGCCAGTCTTACTTAGAAATTATGGTAACAGTAGTTAAGCAGTCTTTCTCTTCAAAGTTAGATGTCAGCAGTTATAATTCAATAGTTTTATGCAGTTAAACCTGTATATATTAAGAGGCAGCGAAACAAACATTGTATGAGGTAGAACAGTAATGTTTTTACTTAATTATTTGCAAAGTAAATGCACATATAGCTGTGCTCTTGGATTGAGGAAGGTAAAAAGGAGATTTAGATAGTTAGCACAAGAAAACAGTTTAACACACAGCTGATTGTACTACTACTACTACTGACTGAAGATAATTACAATCTAGGTAGCTCTTAATTTTTGGAACATTTAGCAGTACTAAAGATAAGTAGTTAAAAGATAGAGGTATGAACTCATACTTTGTGAAAAAGGATTTCCTTCTGTGCTTCTCAGCTCGATAAAAGTCCACCAGATAGTCCAAGAGAAAAATGCAGAATGACATGATATATATAACAATAAGTATCTTTTTCTGTGCATTTAAAGTGTTTTTTTGATTGTATCTGCTTTATTTTCGGGAAAAAAAACAACAAAACAATTTACTTGTTTCCCAGCTTTCTAAGCTAGTATAGTCCAGTCTTCAGGTTAAGTGCTGAATTCAGGGCTGTGTTACAAGTTTCTGTGTTGCCCATACCTTACTTGGATAGAAGGAAGTTTCTCTGTTCACCTGTGAGAGAGGGGAGCTTTGAGCAGACTATCTGTCCCTGGAGGAGTGGTTTCAGCCCAGAAATTAGTAGTTTATTGGCCATTTTGGGCTAATTTCTATCTGTTTCATTTCCCTGCTATAAAAACCACATTTGCCCGGTTTTGTGCGCCGGGCAGCACCGGTTAGCTACGGTATAACTATTCCTGGCTCCACAAAGTCTCCTCTTTAATTTTTACATTGGAACTAGACAAACTTTCAACTTAAGCACTCAAGCCATTCATTTCTCAGCCCAGCACTTGCTCAAAACTCATAGCAAGCACTTATAAACCCTAGCACTAGACCCCCCCACACACACTGTACAGAAGGACAAAGCTCTCTATTTCACCTTACCAGCCATTCAGTAAAACAGTTCATTGTTACCTATCCAGGTGTGTCCAAAGGGCAGTTTCAGGTGTACTCTCCAGTCCAACTGGTGAATATGGGCATTTTAAGGCAATGTTACAACTGCCTTGTGTACACAGACAACCCTCTCATCCTACCACCAAACACTAATACATGCAAGAGATGCAATTATACAGCCAAACTGGAGGTTAAACTCTCTCAACCCAAGACTGGATCAGACAGTCAAGAGGAGAAGGGAAATACTTGCATCACACCACCAGTCTCAAACAGACCCATTAAACCAGCACTGGCAAAAAACACACATAAAGAGACGAAAACATACTCAGAGGCTCTAAATAAAAATTTGCAAAAGCAACAGAGACCTCCAAAGCAGACATCCAAGCAACCTCTACCCCCCAACACAAACCATGAAACACATACTTCACAAAACCAGTGTGCCATGCAATCACAGCCCTTAAGGCAAAATAACATACTCAACATACTAGTAATAGGTGACTCTATAGTCAGGCACACTGATGTCCCACTCACTAGGCTGAATAAGGAGAAGGTTACTGTTAGTTGCCTGTTGAGTGCCAGGATCTGCCACATAAACCAAGCACTCAGGTCATGCCAGAACAAGTACAAAACATACGACTCTGTCATTGTCCATGTTGGTGTGAATGACCTGAGGTGTACCTCCATGGACTACATGAAAAGAGACATGGAAGAGCTCTCTGATCATGTAGCCCAGGCCAGTATGACCCTGACCCTGAGTAGCATCCTGCCCTCACCAAGAAAGATACCACGGTATAAAGAAAAAATTATCAATTTCAACAATTGGTTAAGTTTCTGGTGTCATTTAAAGGGGATCCAGTGTCTGTCCACCTGGGATGACATGTTCGACAAGCCACACTGCTTCGCTAGAGATGGCTTGCACCTGTCACCCTTAGGCTTTCGAATACTGGCCAAGGCTCTTGCTACCACCCCCCCCCCATAGTGCCTTTTTTAGATAAGACTCAAAAGACAAACCCACCACTTTAAATAGCATAAGTAACAAAATACTGAGGGTAATGCTACTCAATGCCAGAAGTCTAAACCTCAAAATGCATGCACTCGAGGCACTCCTCAGTATGGAGAAAATCGATATATGTGCAGTAACAGAAACCTGGTTTAAGGCTCCAGAGAGCACCCCAGCACTACCAGGCTACAACTCATACCATACATTTCGGCCACAGAACCCGGACCGAAATACAAAAGGCGGGGGCGTATCCATATTCATCCAGGATACCCACACCTCCAGGTTAGTGGCACAGCACGATGTTTCAGAGATCATCCATGTGCAACTAACAAGGGGCAAAACTGCAATTCAAATTGTAGCTTGCTACAGATCACCCACCATGTCCCAGGACCCCCATTCCACATTTCTGGAAACACTGGGAAACATAAAGGTCCTACCAAACACCCTGATATTGGATGATTTCAATTACCCAAACATTAACTGGGAGAACTACTCAAGTACTAACTCCCTTGCCCAACATTTCCAAGAATTTATAAACTCAAACACCCTAGATCAACTGGTCAACACTCCCACCAGAGGTGACAACATATTGGATCTGGTCATCACAAACATGGGCGACCGGTTTTCCCTGCCAGAAGTCAGCCCCTCGCTGGTTAGATCTGACCATAAACAAATCACTTTGAATATCCACATTCCACCCCCACCCCCGGACAAGGAAACCACTGCGAAAAACTTTTCAAAAGCAAACTTCACATTACTTAAGACCGAGGTGGAAAGTTTCAAAGCCCCCATGCTAAAGGATAACGCTGTCCAAGCTGCAAAATCCTTTACTAATGCATGCTACGGGCACCTACAAGAATGCATGGCTCATGCTATCCCAAGCAAAACTCAAGACTCATGCCTCCAAGAAAAGGACCAGTCTGGTGGACCCCTGCCATAAACAAGCTACACAATAGAAGAAGGAAACTAGTACAGAAAAGTGTAAAATCCCAAGAAGGGAAGACATCCCTCATCAGTATCAGCAAGAAACTACGATCCCTCATAAAATCATCCAATGCGAGCTTCAAAAGAGTAATTGCCAAGGACTCCAAAGATAACCACAAGGCATTCTTTAGCTATGTCAAGAATCTAAGTAGCAATGCTCAGATCTGCTCGGAGTTAGTGCATAATGGCACAAAATACACTGAACCGACCAATATCGAAAACATCCTGGCAGACAGGTTCAGTGCAAACTTCACCCCCCCTCTCACCCCCAAAAGGGCCCATAACCATACCATAAGAATGTAGAACCCCTGAAATCACAGATACTCAGGTTAAAACAGCCCAATCCAAAGCCAAAAAACACAGCATCAATGGGACCAGACAGTGTCACAGGCTGCGTCCTACACGAGCTCAAAGACGAACTAACCCTTCACCTAAACACATTGTTCAAACTCAGTCTCTCCACAGGCTACGTACCCATAGAGTGGCACACAGCAATGGTTATTCTGCTCCACAAAATTGGAGCCACAACAGATCCCGGGAACTATCACCCTATAAGCCTGACTAGCTTGGTCTGCAAGGCTATGGAGCGCATCATAATGGAACTCAGTAACAGAGACATTGGGAACCTCCAAACACTGGACCCCACCCAGTTCAGCTTTGTTAAGGGCAGATCATGCCTCTTAAACCTGGTGGACTTCTTTGAGACAGTTACCAAGGCTATAGATGAGGGAAAGGTGGTACACACAGCCTACCTAGACCTCGCAAAGACCTTCGACACTATTCCCCATTCTGGTATTATAGACAAGCTCACCAGCCTGAACATCAGCCCCTATGTCACAAGATGGGTTGCCAACTGGCTCACAGACAGAACCCACATGGTGAGAGTTGTGGGAGCTAAGTCCGAATCTAAACCGGTTACAAGTGGCATTCCCCAGGGCTCAGTCCTAGGACCCCTCCTGTTCGGCATATACTTCTCAGAGGTACAGGCAAGCACAGGAGGACTATGGCTGACCAAGTTCACAGACAACTGCAAACTAGGGGCTATAATTGACTCTCTGGCTGACACAGACATCCTCCAAAAGGGTCTCACTGAGACGGATACCTGGTTCAAAATCATAACCACAAGCTAAATGCCAAAAGGTGCATAGTCATCCCCTTTGGAAAAAAACAAAGTACCCACAAACTACCACATAGGTGGTAGTCCACTAAATACAGAAGATGTAATAAGGGATCTGGGGACCCAAGTAGATAGTGATCTCTCCTTTTATAATCAAATTGCCAAAATGGTTAGAAAATCCTTCTATGTGGCCCACCTAATCACAAAAGGGTTCGCATCCAGATCAGAAGAGGTCATTGTGCCCCTCTACTCATCACTCATCAGACCCATCATAGAGTACAACGCTCCATTTGGGATGTACCTTACAAGACACCTGCAACAGCTGGAAAGACCACAGAAGTACCTCACCAAGAGGATCACTGGCCTCAAATAGATGCCCTATGCAGCTCGACTGAAGAAACTCCAGCTGTACTCGGTTGCATACTGCCTTCTCAGAGGTGATCTCTGCCTGACATACAAGGCCATGTCCAACCCAGAATTGATGGACATGCTCCACCTAAAGAAAACCTTTTCCCCTTAAGCCACATGCTCTAGGGATCTAAACCTCACCACAACAATAAATAGGACGTGCTGGAGGGATCGATTCATGTCCCAGAGACTTTCCATGCTTTGCAATAAAATTCCAATCTACATTAGGCAGACCTCCTTGCTAACACTCTTCAAAAGAAACCTTGACGAGTGGATGGGAAACAGAAAGTTTACCCCGGGGATCACTTCAGTGGCTCTGCTGAACAGAGGCACAGGGAACTAATCTAAGGAGGCGGCAAAAGCCAACACATTCTGGCTAGGCTTATACATCCCTTCAGGCAGATAGCCTAGTACTTACCTGTGAACCTATGAACTTCTGATGAAACTCCAAATGGGTGTCCTGGAATGAGGCAATACTAGGAAATGGTCAGTTAACTCAGTCATTTTATACACATCTTCCTTTTTTGCATCATTTAAAGAAACAATGATCCTTTACTTTGTACTGAGTCAAAATTTTATTTCCATATAACTTCTCTCAAAGTTACTTAACTAGAAGGTTCCTCTCTGGGCTGTCTCATGAGCCTTAACCCAGTTACACACGGCTTGCATTCAGGAATGTCTAACACTTCTACCACACTTCCTCCTTAGAAAGTTTCTCCAAGGCTGTCTTCTGCTAGGTGTCTGAGTGAGGAAAAGATTTTCCCTGCCTATCATGACCATACCCATACTGAAGCAAAGACAGGTTGACCAGCAGTCACACAATGAACACATTATGCAAGAGAACAAAAGGTATTTTTATGTAAGTGAGTCAGCATTCTGTCCTTGTTAATAAGCTAGGGCTAGGCTTAAAATGGCCCACAATGGCAGTTAGCCTAGTACTAATCTATGAACCTGTGGACCTATTTTTATTGGTTGTACTATGCAGCTACTGAACTGTGCTGTGCAGCTCCAATTACTGTAATTTATTTCTGTCCTTGGTTTTATATAAAATAAGGTTGTAGGATCTAGTCAACTTATCTAAATAGTCAAAAAAACAGATACAAGTCCTAATCACCTAACTTCAGCATCACCCAAAGCTTAATCCTACAAACATGCCTTTTTAATTTCTCCAAGTCCTTTGGGTTTCTAATACCATGATGGGAATGGACTACAAACACGCCTGTTTTTAATTTCTCCAAACCTTTTGGGTTTCTAATACCATGGCAGGAATGGACCCCATTTCTTAGTCAAAGTACGATTAATGTTTATGAAATTAGTATTGTTTCAGTCTTTGATGTTAGCCAGAAGTGCTCTTCGCAGCACCCACAATGTGCCCAGTAATGACTCCTTCTGCAATTCGTATGGGGTTACATGGATTGGTAACATATCTAAATGCGATTGTAGATTCTTTTTTAAAAGACCCATTGCTCCTACTACTATTGAAACTGCCTGGGTATCTTTCATCCACATTGCTCTCGTTTCCGCTAGAAAATCGTGATATTTTATGACTTTGTGTCTCTCTGTACACATGACAGTGTAGTCACTAGGTGTGGCAATTTCAATGATCAATGCTACTTTTGTCTTCTTTTCTTGGACCACTATATCCATTTTATCAGCATCTATTTTTTGAGCTGCCGGTAATAGGTGATCCCATGTCATATAAACTTAATTTTCTATGATACCTTGTGGCTCGTGTTTCCAGTGTTTTTCAGCCACTTCAATAGCATAATGTCTACACAATCCCCAGTGCAGCAGTCTTGCCACATTATTATGCCTTTCAGTATACAGACCTTCTGCTACTAGTGTGTCACAACCAGCAACTAGGTGTGAGACTGTTTCCAATTCTGTTTTTCAAAACCTACATTTGTCTGTTTCTCTCACATGTTCAATGGACTTTGTAAACCAAACTGTACATAGCCCACTATCTTGCCTTCTGTGTAGATAATTAGATGTAAATGTAATGTTTGCCTTATGATAGAAGGACAACATATCCACATTGTGGGTGAGAAGTTATCATAGCTGCCCAACCTGAATATATTGTTTTCCAAGAAGTAAGCATATGTGCACTGATATCTTCTTGGAAAGTATCCTTTATTATCTGGTTGATTACCCCCAAATTCCCGAATTTAGAATCTTATACACCATTATTCCAGTAACCTCCAACAGGGTTCAGTACATTTCCATGGTTGCACAATCACCACTTGTTAAATGTTAGCAAGCAACTGTAGGACACACAAGACAATTGTGTGATGGTCCAGGCACATTTCCAAGCCAGGGTTATCAGTGACATAAGCAGACAGCTTATATGTCTGCTGATGCAATGGCCAAGTCAGAGAGTACTTTTTAACAAATAACGGTTACACACAACAGTTTCAAATGAGTAATGAATTAAATAACAGTAGGAAAGGAGTGGAGCAGAGAAGAATGGAGATTAAATGTGCAAGCTAACTAGAATTTGCAAAATGATATCCACTAAGGCAAATTATAAAACCACCATAATGAGTAAGCAGTCTTTGCTTGCTGCCTGCAGCAGGTAAGTAAATATGGGTAATTCTGTAGTGGCCCAGACAAGTCTATTTCGGATTACTACACTCTGTAATTAATTCTTTGCATTTGTTTACTGGTTTTAAATATAACCCTTCTGAATAATTTTGAAATTATTTAAATTATGTTATTATATGTGTATTCTCTTTATTTATTACATTTTAACTGATATGTTTATCTGGGCCATATATATTTTCACTGGAAATCCAGAAGTAAATATCCATTTAGCTTATAAAGGGTACAAGTCAGTTTACAAACATTATAAGACTTCTTATAGCTACATCAAATTATCTCAAGATTGCTTAGTGAATTCCAGGCAGCTGTTAGTACAAAGATCCCCTTCTAGTTTTGTGACTTTATAGAGTAGTGTACTGTTCAAATAGATGTTTGATTTGAAGAAGCAGTGGAACAACTCTTGACACTATTAGCCAAATAGCCCAATAGTTACAAAAACACAAGATGTTATATACAACCAGTAGCCAAAAGAATGAAACCAGTACTGTAGGAAAGAAGTGTAACGCGTTAGTACATTAAACCTTCGTAACAGACTGCAGTGGTATAGAGGTGCTCATTTGCAGGTAAGTGGGTTTACAGTTGGTAGGTGTAGTCAGCAAGTTCTGTTATTAGATGTAGCAGTGTGAGTAGGTACTCCGTATGCTGGCATACCAATGTCATTTAGTTTTTATTATCTCTGGCCTTGTCTCTTCCATAACCATTGATCACCTCTCTCATTCTTATAGGCCCATTTATTCCTTCCTGCTTCCCAGCATCCAAGAATAACAGGTTAGAGAAGTGAGATCCAGGATCCAAGACCATCATTCAGTTGCTGTTAGGAAATTTTGGTCTTCTGCTGACTCCCTCTCCCTATGACTTGCAGGAATTGTGCAATGTAAAAATAGAAATGTTAATACTAACTTACTGTGGCACTTTTCTTAGTGCTTCAGCTACTAAATCTTCAGGAGACGTAAGTTAATAATAAAATACAATCCTACTAATAATAATAATACAATCCTACTAATAATTAAACCACAGCCAGCAAGAATCACACTAAGGCAAACATTGTGTTACAACCTTAAAGTGCATAAATGTAAGTAAAATCGGAGTATTGCATTTATTTCTTATATACTTTTTGTTTGTGCCAGTGCATGCAGTTTGAAAAACTAAATAAATAAAACTAAGGGAAGAGATGTCATGTCATTCAAACATGCTTAGTTTCTAATCACTTTAAGATTGTAACACAATGTTTGCTTATCAACAACTGATTGGTTGGCTCTTAAGTGATGGTATTATTAACAGGGTTGTATTTTTTTAATTGATATGGTACTGCTATTGCAGGCTTAATAGTTGAGTGCTAGTATGACTATCACATTTAATTTGTACAGCAGTTGTAGTATGTTTTTCCAGCCTTTGGAATTGGATTTCTCATTTTTTTAACAAGGCACTTTGCAATGCCTGTTGTGTTGGGCTCAGGTCATTTAAACACCTCTGAAACCCTGCCAAACTCAGCTGTAGTGTACTGCACTCCATGGCAGGCATCTGCCTCTGAGTCTCATCTGAAGTTTTCTCTGACGGTACTCTTGCATTGGGAACAGTATCAAACTTGCCTCGTAGTGGGCAGCCTGGCATCATTTAGCTAATCAAACTCAGGTCATGTGGGCATAGCCAGAACTATGTCCCTTTTACCACAGAGCCATCTATATCAATGCAATTTTGGGAGGTACACAATCATCTTTAGATGCAGAATACAGCTTTATTCTGCCCTATACCAGGACTCTGAATGTAGTAAATCACAACTTTTCACTTATTCAGTATAGCCAAATGGACACCCTACACAAAGAAGAATATAGAAAAGTATATGCATGCACTAGGGGCTTGACAAAGCAGGGCCATGTTTTTGTTGCCATAAAATAACAATACTGAAGCCAAGACAGGTTCAGATAACATGAATCTTCTTTACTGCTTGAATCATGTGAATACAGTGCTGTTACATGAAAGAAGACATCTGATTCTTTCAGAACATTTCTTTTCAAAATTGTTTTAGCATTCTTGCCAAGACTAAAGAGTAAACCTCATCCATGGTGGGGAAGGATTTACAGTTGATTTTATGCATATTTCATAAAGCATACTTCCTGGTTTTCACTTTCCAATTCACTGTTCAGCCAATGGCCATCTCACAATTTTCCCCAGTCGCAAAACTCTGCTATTATTGTTTGGTGAAAAACTACTCCCAAAATAATAATAAATCTTCCATGCAAAAATAGCCAATTGCATTTTTAGAATATTAGATTGGTTTCCTTTACATTTCTAAACATTTTATCCAATATGAAGCTAAATATTTTAGGAATATTAATTGGCAGACTGTAAGACTTTTAGTTTTGCATTGTACAGCATTTGCAGTTACATCAGTCTCAAGTTAAAGTGATGCTAAAAATATATCTAACCAGATTTTTCTTTTAGCTTTAATGACAAACATAAAATATTTTGAGTATTGATGCTTCTATGAATTGTCTTTGAAGGGTTTTATAGCATGGGTTAAAGCAAATGAGACCACCACTCTTATACAAATAATGCAAATTATTATACAAGGGAAACCTCAAGGCATGGTCTTCCAACCAAAACAAAGTGTTATGTTTAACTCCTGTACACGAAGAACCTTTAACTCAGTTGTGTGCTGCTGGGAAGCGGTCTCTGTGGTAGCTCTCTGGATACCTTTAGCAGGGATACTTTCCATCAAGTGTGGTTGATTCTCTCCCAAAACTATGCTGCTCTGGATACGAGTCCCTTTCTACAAAGGACAAATGCTCTCTGACTGGGATTCTGTTTTTATACTACATTCAGCAGCTCATTAAGCAAGCCTGCTCTTATTAACGCAGTCAGGTATTTTCCTCATCTTAAAAAGCGGGTACAACTTATCAGAAGCATTCACTTTCTTAAATGAAACATCACTTTTTTACAATGGGTTAATGTTACTTACACAACTATTTACACATTGTCAGATCACTTGTATTCTTCTAGTTGGTAAGAAACACCACACTATGCTACATTGGTCATGTCTTTTACTTTCATGTATGCCCTCATGTCCCTGTTATTCTTATAGTTTTATAGGTAGGTACTAAGCTATCAGCCCAAGGGCCTACGTAAGCCTAGCCAGCAAGGTTCCATAGCTTACGCCACCCAAGAAAGTTATTTTCCTGTGCCACTGTCCAGCAGAGACACAGAAGTGATCCCTGGGGTATTTCCTATTTCCCATCCACTCATCAAGATTTTTCTTGAAGAGTGCTAATGAAGAACTTTGCTTGACATAGATGGGTAGCTTGTTCCAGAGTATCTATCCTTCCAGCATGTCCTGTTTATTGTGGTGACAAAGTTTAGGTCCCTAGAGCATGTAGCTCGGAGGGATTTCTTTAGGTGTAGCATGTCCAACAGCTCTGGGTTTGACATAGCTTTATATGTTAGGCAGAGATCACCTTGGAGTAGGCGATATGCTACAGAGTAAAGCTGGAGTTTTTTGAGGCAGTCAGTGCAGAGCATTTGTTTGAGGCCAGTAATCCTCTTTGTGAGGTACTTCTGTGGCCTTTCCAGCTGCTGCAGATGTCTTGTGAGGTACATTAAAGGCATTGTACTCTATAATGGGTCTAATGAGTGACGAGTAGAGGGGAACAATGACATCTTTTTTCCTGGATGAGAACCCTTTTATGATGAGGTGTGCCATGTAGAAGGACTTCCTGACTACTGTGGCGATGTGACTATCAAAGGAGAGACTACTGTCCACCTGAGTCCCAAGGTCTCGTATCACGCATTCAGTGTTAAGTAGATTGCTGCCTATGTGGTAGGTAGTTCATGGGTACAGAGTTTTTACCAAAGGGGATGACACTGCACTTTTTGGCATTGAGCTTGAGGTCATGGCTCTGACACCAGGCATCTGTCTCAGTGAGGCCCTTCTGTAGGATGTCCACATCATTTGGGGACTTGACTATGGCTCCTAGTTTGCAGTCATCTGTGAACTTCATTAGCCACAGGCCTTCTGTGTTAGCCTGTACTTCAGAGAAGTAGATACCAAACAGGAGAGGTCCCAGGATGGAACCCTGTGGTACTCCACTTGTCAATGCTTTGAGGTCAGATTTGTAGTCTGCAACTTTTACAGTGTGGGTTCTGTCAGTGAGCCAGTTGGCAACCCATCTTGTGATGTAGGGATTTATACCTAGTTTAGTGAGTTTAGCTATAATTCCAGAATGGGGGATGGTGTTGAAAGCCTTGGTGAGGTCAAGATAGGCTGTGTAAACCACCTTACCCTCATCCACAGCTTTGGTGATTGCCTCAAAGAAGTCAATCAGGTTCAGGAGGCATGAACTGCCTTTCACAAACCCGAACTGGGTGGGATCCAGAGTTTGGAGATTACCAATGTCTTTGTTTATGAGTTCCATGATGATACATTCCATGGCCTTGGACCAGGCTCGCTATGGCTAATAGATCGATAGTTCCTGGGATCAGTTGTGGCTCCCCCTTTGTGGAGTGGGATAACTGTTGCTGTGCGCCATTCAGTGGGCACAAAGCCTGATGCGAGGCTATTATTGAAGATGGTGCTTAAGTGGGAAGCCAGTTCGTTCTGAAGTTCATGTAAAACGCAGCCTGGAATGTTGTCCGGTCCCATGGATGCTGTGTTTTTGGCTTTAGAGAGTGCAGCTTTTACCTGTGTAGTTGTGATTACAGGGACTCTGCATTCTTCCTGTATAGGTATGGGTCCTTTAGGGGATGAGAGGGGGGTAAAGTTAGCACTGAACCTATCTGCCAGGATGTTGGCAATATCAGTTGGTTCTGTAGTTTTCATGCCTTTGTGCTGTAACTCAGAGCAGATCTGGGTGTTGCCATCTAGATTCTTGACATAGCTGTAGAATGCTTTGTGGTTGTCCTTGGATTTAGTGGCAATTTTGTTTTCGTAGCTAGCTTTGTAGGATCTTATAAGGGATCTCAGCTTCTTACTGAGGCTGACCAGGGAGCTCCTCCACTCATGAGATTTTACTCTCTTTTGCAACAGTTTCTAACTTCTGTTGTACAGTTTGTTTATGGCAGGGGACCACCAGATTGGCTTCCTTTTTTTGAAGGATAGCGTCTTGGTTCTATTTGGGATAAGTGCACATAAAATGTTAACACACTGAACTAAATAAATAGAAGAGTCATTGTCATTAACAATATGCAGTCTAGTATCTGTAGGCATAATATTGGAAATAATGGTCAATTTCTAGCATTGTACTGTGATTTTTGAAAAACATTACTGATTTGTTTAATGATAGTTTAGAAAGAGTAAGAACTGGCAATTTGAACTTGTGTAAAATCTAAAGAGATATTTATGACCTAATTATTAATCATTTGAATGTTTCTTCTATTGCCATTTAGCACTGGAAAATTCCAAGGTGTTTAATAAGGTCACACTGCACCATCTGGCAAAATTAAGTTTAACTTCTAATCTGAAACCCTTGGCCTTTGATCTGTGAAGTGGGTTTACTCCCCGGGTTAAATTAATAGCTGTCAGTATTAGCAGTAAGAGACAGACTGCTTACTGTTACAGTACATAAAATGTAATTTTTAAAAGAAGTTGGATCTGAAAAACAACATGCATGATTTGTTTGTTGTCTTTTTGTTTGTTTGTTTGTTTGTTTTGTATTGCTTTTCCTTAGTATGTTAATGGTGGTTGCCTGGAAGAACTACTGGCTAGTAAAGACATGTCACTCAGCTGGAAAGAGAAGACAATTCTTGCCTCAGATATCACACGTGGAATGGTTTATCTGCACTCAAAGAACATTTACCATCGTGACCTAAACTCCAAGGTATTTCAGATTTTATTCCACAGTGGGGCAGAATTTCATGTATGTTACTATTATATTTATTATGATTATGCATTCTAAGCTAAGAATATATATAAATCTAGTAAATTAAAAATAATTCAGTGTAAGTGCTTACAGACAGAAAAGTTCTTCATGGCGTTTAATTTTCCCACTGATATCTGTGGAACGTTGTCATCAAGAGATGCAAGGATAGGAGTCTGATGATTTGCATGGAGTTACACAGTGTGCAGCCCAAGGGAAGGCAAAATGTCAAGTCACTTCTGTAGCTCTGCAGCACAGAATCTTTACCACCATTCTGTGTTTAATTGACTCACTCATTTACTTCAGTTTGTTGATGGGTATGTGCAATTAAGTAGATCTTTTCTGCAGTGGAGGCTTGGACAAACTTTATTCTTGCAGTGTTGCATGTGTTGGTGTGTTTAATGAGAAGGCTTAACAATGAGTGGGGCATACAGGAACTTTCAGCAACCTCAGTTAACAGGTTTTATACATTTTCCATTTCTCAGCAGAAAAAAACTTTAAGATGTAGGAAGAGATGGACACACTAAAGGTGGAAAAAGACAACAGAAAAACAATTTCCCTTTTACTAAGAAGGGCTGTGGATCAGTGGCAACTCATGGTACTGACTGCTGGGCTGCAGCTCCCCCATTAGAAAACAAAAAAGAAAGTGTGCTAAGTTTAGAAAGCTGGCTATTATTTTAAATTAAAAATAATAATCAGATTTCTGATTCTTTGTTTTGTTCTGGAGCTTTTCAGAATTCTGTGCATGTGCAGCTCCGAAGCAAAAGAAAACAATAAAATAAAAGTCAACAGCCTGGCTTGAAGATGTCAGATCTTTGCTCTGCCACTCAGAAGATCTCTCAAGGTCATCCAAAAGGTCACTTGATTAGTGTCTGTCCAGGCTGCAGCTTGAAGCACCAAAGTTTAATCGACTCCATTTTTTTTTTTTTACAGGCACTTTGCCTGCTGTTGCCTGCTACTGTTAGGATAATGGTTAAGGTGTTTATCTCACAGACAAGAAGTACAGAGTTTTCATTTGATTGTGATCAAGGAAAATTGGCTAGTCTTAAAATGGGCCATAATGGCAGTTAGCCAAGTATTTACCTATGAACAAGGGAAGGAGGTAAGTACTTCATTTGTCTGTGTATGGGAGGGGGGCTTGTTGCACACTATATTCGTGAGCTGAAAAGATAAAGCCCTGTGTGGCGGATTTATGCCTTTATTTGATGCAAACACCTGAGGTATACAGTCACTATCATACAAGTGACTGTGATTAATGCCACACACTGTGTGTGTGTGTGTGTGTGTGTGTGTGTGTGTGTGTGTGTGTGTGTGTGTGTGTGTGTGTGTGTATGTGTGTGTTTGTGTATATATACACACGTGCGCACATATGGGGGGCATAGATGCACTGAACTCTATCTGATTTTTGCAGAATGTCTCTTATTCTTTGATTCATATTTTGGTGTGTTCCTTGTAATGTTTGTGATTTACCTGGCAAATCAATGAGGATTACAGTCAGTAAATAATGATGACTGACATTTGAGTTTCAGAACTAACAGCTTTCAGAAAGTGTGCACTAAAGCAAAGCCTGCTAATCTAGTAAGTTTGTAGGTATATGAAGGCAATAGTTGTCCCTGATTTTGGTCATTTGTTCACCATTGTTTGTGGCTTCCTCCTTGATTCTTAAGATAAGAGGTTGAGTCATATCTGTGGTGGAGGTGAGGTGGTTGCTCACTGTATGTTGACAGTTTGCAGAGAAGATAATTTCCTGTGTATCTAAAAGTAGCGAGCCAGCCATATATATATATATATATATTTTTTACTTTTTATCACAGTCAAACATCAGCATTGTTCTCAGGAAGTGGCTGTCTGTGGTGGCCTGGGACAGTGTGTATGTATGTGTATGTGTGTGTGTGTGTGTGTGTGTGTGTGTGTGTGTGGTAGAAGGTGATAATTGGTAGAGTGTTGTACTGAGTAATGTTGCAGTCTAACAGTACTTGGCCCTCTGCTTGAGTTTTTAGCTGTGGTTCCTTGTCTGTACAATCTGCATATTCTCCCTGTCTCTCTATATGTTTTATTCGTGTCCTTTGGTTTCTTCTTCCAGACTGTCAGTTGTATAATGCATGCCTCTTTTACTTTTTCACTATTCTACCACCAGGCGGGGTACACAGGCATTTACTATCTCTCTCTGGAGGGCCAGGAAGCAGGCAGTATTTCCAGATAGGATTTGTATATCTTTGCATTTGTCTTCTCAGTTTTGGGAGGAGCTATTGTTTTGTTGAAGTGAAACTTTTTAAAGCCACTAGAAATAAAAGAAATACAGTCTTATGTTTTTCTTTCATTTCTAGTGGCTTTAAAAAGTTTCACTTCAAATCATTTAGAATCCAGGACTTTTGGGTGCCCAGTGGTCCCCAGACCCCTGGCTTAATTCACTTATGTCCTCCAGACCTATTACAGTAGAAGTTTTGGCAGTTAGGGTGTGTTAAATGCATGGGGGAGTTAAAAAAGAAAGTCATAGTGTGAAAAGGGAAGTAAAGTGCAATCTATATGGATGGCGTGGGGCCAGGATGAGAGGAAAACAGGGGAGATGCACTGGGGAAGTCAGGGAAGACAAGTGTGCAATGGAGGCTCTCTTAGTCCTTTGTCCATGGCTCCATTTCACCTAAGCTGGTCTTGCTGATTGCAGTCAGATGTGCAAGGTGTACATATAGTCAATTAAGTAGCCAGTAATGAGTAGCTGTATACTGAGATAGTTTTTGGATGAAAATAAATGACCACATCAGTTTGACAGCAGGTAAAGGTCTTAGACCTACTATAACAGGGCCCCACCTCTTTCTTGTTAGCTCCATCAATTTGCTTGCTTTCTGCAGTCCTCCATTGCTTTGAAGTTTGTTCTGACTGAAGACTGCTCTCCAACAATCTGAAAAACCTTTTAAAATTTTTATGTTTTGCTTGGTCCATTGAAGGTGGATATCGATAAACATTTGGATTGTTTTAATAGAAGTGGTGCAGTGAGGGCGTGTTCATTTGTCTCAGTTCTTTTTCTAATCTGAAAATATATCGCTGATAAGTATAATTCTTGGCACTTTAACTTTTCAGAGTTCTGCATTGTCTTAATTTTTGCTTGACTGAATTATTTTATATATTTGCTGGCATTGTTTTTTGTTTCTGATTGTATTTCCTCAGTAAGAGCCTGCCTGGGTATCCGACTTTGAGTGGATTTAGTACCTCTGTTTTGCTTTTTATTGCTTATTTTTGTTAACCACATTATTCCAACCATTTTTTATTAACTTTGCTGCTTATTTGAACTGTTTTTTGAATTTTTATACTGCTTGCACTTTGGGCGGCTGTGGTTGTGCAGCGGTTAGTATTGCTGTCTGATAGCAAGAGGTTCTCAGGTTTGATCCTCAGCTGGTTTGCCTTCTGTGCGGAGTCTGCATGTCCTCCCTGTGGTCACGTGGGTTTCCTCCGGGTACTCCAGTTTCCTCTCACATCTCAAAGACATGCTGTAGGTGGATTGGACACTCTAAATTGGCCCTAGGTGTGAGTGTGTGCACCTTCTGTGGAAGGTTGGGTGCTGGGCTGGCAACTCGACACAGTAAAACTCCACTGCCAATCATGAGCGGACAGGTGATCCGCTGTGGCGACCCCTAACAGGGAAAAAGACGAAAGAAGAAGATACTGTCTGCACTTTAATTTATTGTTTTTACGTCTTCAACTGTGTAACTGTTAAGCGCTATACACTCAAGTGCAGTAACCATTTTTCTGCTTTAATAGTGTTTGTATTCCTGTATATGCTTTAACTTTTGAAAAAAAAAAAACAAAAACAAAAAAATCCTCTCTATCTATTCGTTTCCCGCCTTTCTAGAACCTGTAGAGTCCAGTTTTCAGATTTTGATGGATTCTGGGCTGTTTGTAAGTTTCTGTGTTGCCCAGACCTTTCTAAGATAGAGGGAAGCTTCTCTGTTCATCAGTGAGAGTGGTGAGCTTTGAACAGCCTATCTGTCACTGGAGGAGTGGTTTCAGCTCATAATCTGTAGTTTTATTGGCCATTTTTGGCTATTTCTATCCCTTTCATCTTTGTTTAAAAACCAGTGTTTGCACAGTTTTTGCATTTGTATTACCTCAGTGAGAGCCTGCCTAGGTGTCCTGCAGAGTCCTACAGCAGCAGAGAGAGAAAAGGAAGACTTTGAGTGGATTAAGTACCTCTGTTTTGCTTTTTATTGCTTATTTTTGCTAACCGCATTATTCCAACCGTTTGTTATTAACTTTGCTACTTATTTGAACTGTTTTTTGAATTCTTATACTGTTTGCACTTTAATTGATTATTTTAAGTGTTTTTCAACTGTTTAACTATTAAGGGCTACACACTCAAGTGTGATAGCCATTTTTCTACTTTAAAAGTGTTTGTATTCCTGTATCTGCTTTAACTTTTGAAAAAATCCTATTTCTCTATTCATTTCCCACCAGTAGAGTCCGGTTTTCAGATTTTGTTGCATTCTGGGCTGTTTGTAAGTTTCTGTGTTGTCCAGACCTTTCTAAGATAGAGGGAAGCTTCTCTGTTCATCACTGAAAGTGGTGAGCTTTGAACAAGCCTGTCTGTCACTGGAGGATTGGTTTCAGCTCATAATCTGTAGTTTTATTGGCCATTTTGGACTATTTCTATCCCTTTTATCTTTCTGTTTAAAAACCCATGTTTGCGCGGTTTTGCACATCATGTAGTGCCGTTTAACTATGGTTAAACTATCCTCGGTGCCAGAACGTATGCTGTTCAGATTTCCCTTAGAACTAGCTATTTTTCTAGTTTAAGCACTCAAAACTGTTTCTGTTCCCTTAGAACTATTCAATTTTCTAGTTTTACCACTCATAACTGTTTCTTTGCGCTCAGCACTGTCCAAATCTTGTTGCAAGCACTAAATATTCTACAAATTACTGCAGCAATCAACTTTCCTCACTTATCAAGAGGAAATCAGTTCTTAGTACTTAAACTAATAAGCACTAACCAGGCATGTCTAAGGGTCAGCTCACGGTGTTTTCTCCTGTCCACCTAAAGAATCTGGGCATCTTGGGGCAATTGCCTCATGTACACTGACAATCCTCTCCTCCTACCACCCAACATTACAACCTGTGAGAGATGCACTTAAATAGCCAAACTGGAAGCCAAGCTCTCTCCAGCCAAGACTGGACTAGGCAGTCAAGACGAGAAGGTAAACACCACACTGCACTCTACATATAGTCCAGCAAAACCTGTACCACCCAAACCCACACATAGTAACACAAAACACAGACCTACATTTGTGGAGGCTGCAATAAAAATCTGCCCAAACAACAGAGACCTCCAAAGCTGAAAAGCAAGCAACCACCACCCCCCAACACTATCTGAATGACACATCCCACAAAATCAGTGTGCCTGTCAACCTCAGCCCCAAAGGCAAAACAACATACCCAACACACTAGTCATTGGCGACTCTGTAGTCAGGCACACTGATGTCCCTCTCATCAGGCTAAACAAGGAGAAAGTTACTGTCAGCTGCCAGTCAGATGCCAGGATTTGCCATATAACGGATGCACTCAGGTCACTCCACAACAAGTACAAATATGACTCTGTCATTGTCTATGTTGGAGTGAATGACCTGAGACGTACCTTCCTGGACTACATGAAAAGAGACACGGACAAGCACTCTGACCATGTGGCCCAGGCAGATATGACAGTAGTCCTGAGTAGCATCCTGCCATCACCCAGAATGATACCACAGTACAAGGACAAATGATTGACTTCAACAATTGGATAAGCTTCTGGTATCATTCCTAGGGGATCCAGTATCTGTCTGCCTGGGACGACATCATTGGCAGGCCACGATGCTTTGCCAGAGATGGCCTGCACCTGTCGCTTCTGGGATTCTGGATACTGGCTAAGGCTCTTGCCGTTCCTATAGTGCCTTTCTTAGGCAAGGCTCAAACATCAAAAGCACCACCATAGTAGATACAAATAAGCAAAATCTAAGGGTAATGCAACTCAATGCTAGAAGTCTAAACCTCAAAATGCACTCACTCGAGGCACTCCTTAAGATGGAGAACATTGACATCTGTGCAGTGACAGAGACCTGGTTTAAGGCTGCAGAGAGCACCCCTGCATTACCAGGCTACAATTCTTACCACGCCTTTTGTCCACATTACGTGGACTGAAACACTAAAGGAGGAGGCGTGTCCATATTCGTAAAGGATATCCACACCTCCAGGCTAGTTGCTCAACATAATGCATCCGAAATTATCCAAGTACAACTAACACTGGGCTAGACTGCAATTCAGGTTGTAGCTTGTTACAGATCCCCTGCCATGCCCCAGGATGCCCACTCCATGCTCGATATACTGGAAAATGTTAAGGTACAGCCCAATACCCTAATATTGGGAGATTTCAACTACCTCACCATCTCCTGGGAAAACTACTCATGTACTAACTCATCTGCCCAGCATTTTCTGGAATTCATCAATTCCAGTGCCCTGGATCAGCTTGTCCATGCCCCTACCAGGGGCAGCAACATCCTGGACCTGGTCATTACCAATATGGGTAACAGATGCTCCATGCTAGAGGTCATCTCCTCGCTGGTCAGGTCCAACCACAAGCTAATCACCCAAGACATCCATATCCGACCCCCACCCCCAGTTAAGGAAACCACCATAAAAATTTTCTCCAAAGCCAACTTCGTGCTTCTTAAGTCAGACGTGGCCAACTTCACTTCACCCACACAGATGGAAAATAGAGACATGACTGCTGAATCATACACAAAAGCACTGTATAAGCACATGCACGAGTGCATGGACTGTGCCATCCCCAACAGAACCAAGACAATATCCTCCAAAAATAGGAAGCCAATATGGTGGTCCCCTGCCATAAACAAACTCTTCAACAGAAAGAATAAACTGTTGCAAAAAAGAGTAAAATCCCATGGTTGCAGGAACTCCTGGGTCAGCCTCAGCAAGAAGCTGAGATCTCTCATAAAATCCTCCAAAGCTAGTTATAAAAATAAAATCACCATGGATTCTAAAGACAACCACAAAGCTTTCTACAGCTATGTCAAGAATCTCAATAGCAACATTCAGATCTGCTCGGAACTACAGTACAATGGCACTAAATTTACCTAACCAACTGATATTGCCAATATCCTTGCAGACAGGTTCAGTGCAAACTTTACCCCCCACCCCCCAAAGGGCCCATTTCCATACCAAAAGATTGCAAAACCCCTGTAATCACGGAAGCAGAGGTAAAGATGCAATCTCCAAAGCCAAGAACACAACATCCATGGGACCGGACAACATCTCAGGCTGCATTCTGCATGAACTACAGAATGAACTGGCACCCCACCTAAGTACCATGTTCAACCATAGCCTCACCACAGGCTTTGTGCCTTTGGAATAGCACACAACAACGGTTATCCCACTCCTCAAAGGGGAAGCCACCACTGACCCTGGGAACTACTGCCCCATTAGCCTGACGAGCTTAGTCTGCAAGGCCATGAAATGTATCATCCTGGAGCTTATAAACAAAGACATAGGTAAACTCCAAACTCTGGAACCCACTCAGTTTGGGTTTGTAAAAGGTAGATCATGCCTCCTAAACCTGACTGACTTCTTTGAAGCAGTGACCAGAGCCGTAGACGAGGGTAAGGTGGTGCACACAGCCTATCTTAACCTCGCCAAGGCTTTCAACACCATTCCCCACTCTGATATTATAGATAAACTCACTGGACTAGGCATAAATCCATATGTCACAAGATGGGTGGCCAACTGGCTCACTGACAGAACCCACACAGTGAAAATAGCTGACTCCAAGTCTGACTTCAGACCAGTGACAAGCAGAGTACCACTGTGTTCGGTCCTGGGTCCTCTCCTGTTCAGTATCTACTTCTCTGAAGTTCAGGCTAATACAGCTGATCTCTGGCTAATGAAATTTGCAGACGACTGTAAACTAGGAGCCATAATAGATTCACCTAAGGATGTGGACATTCTTCAAAGAGGCCTCACTGAGACTGATGTTTGGTGCCAAAGTCATGGCCTAAAGCTCAATGCCAAGAAGTGCATTGTCATCCCCTTTGGGAAAAACACCGTACCCATGAACTACCACATAGGCGGTAGCCTACTAAACACTGAAAGTGTGATAAGAGACTTTGGGACACAGGTGGACAGTAGTCTCTCCTTTCATAATCATGTCGCCACAGTAGTCAGAAAATCCTTCTACGTGGCATACCTCATCACAAAGGGGTTCTCCTCCAGAAAAAGAGAGGTCATCATTCCTGTCTACTCATCCCTCTTCAGACACGTTATAGAGTACAATGCCCCATTTAGTATGTACCTTGCAAGACATCTGCAACAACTAGAAAGGCCACAGAAATTCCTCACTAGGAAGATTACCAGCTTCAAACAGATGCCCATACGCAGACCATCTCAAAAAACTCCAGCTCTACTCCGTTGCATATCACCTACTCAGAGGCGACCTCTGCCTAACATACAAAACCATGTCTAACCCAGATCTGATGGACATGCTACAGTTAAAGAAATCCCAATCTCTCAAAGCCACTCACTCCAGGGACCTAAACCTTGCCACCACAATAAACAGAACATGCTGGAGGGATAGATTCCTGTCTCAGAGACGTCCCGTGCTCTGGAACAGGCTACCCATTCATGTCAGGCAGAGCTCCTAATTAGCCCTCTTTAAGAGAAATCTTGACAATTGGATGGGAAACAGGAAATTCACCCCAGGGATCACTGCTGTGGTGCTGCTCAACAGGGACACAGGAAAATAATTTTCTTGATGGCGAAAGCCAGGGAACCTCATTTGGATAAGCTTATATAGGCCCTAGGGCTGATAGCCTAGTACATACCTATGAATCTATGAAGTCACCATCCACCACTGCTGTGAATATAGTATCATTGGAACAGGAGATTGAACAAGCCATAACTGAGGAAAAGCCCAACATGCATCATAACAGCAGTCAGGACTCCCTCCCTTCTTTCTGGGAAACATATGAGTGAGGGTCAGCCTGTGCGATCTCAACTGCTAATGTGAATGATGGAGAGAAAAAAATTAAAAGATATTCCGAGATAAACATAAGGCAGCTCTTGAAAAATAGCAAAGAATTCTGCCATTGACTAACTGTGGTATGCAGAATATCTGTTAGGTATTAAAATAGACAGGCTAGGTAGGCTGTCTTGCCTTTATCTGCCATAAGTGTCTGTTATGTCACAGTTCTCTGGATGTACTTTCAGTTTCAGATGAAGCAGTAGAGTAGGTACCTATGCACCCTCAAAAATTACCTATGTTTCCTCAGTTTCTCTGGTTACTGCATGCATAGAGCCTCCAGTGGAAGTAGTTTTTGCCTGACCTTTAGGGTCTCTTGTGGGTACTTCTTTCAAATGTAGTAATACAGTCACTTTACATCAGATGTGTGAGACCCATTATTGCAAGTCCTTGATTCTTTAAGAAAAAAAACACTGACTCCCAAAACTCAGTGTTATACCATTAAAGTGATTTTGCAAGTGGTTTAACCTCCATACACCCATGATGTGAGGAGCTTTGCCTCCCTACTTATGCATGCTAACTCTGAGATTTTTGTAACTCAGAGAAGGGAGAATAATTGCCACTGTCTTAGAGTCAATACGTAACCCCTATAATCACACTTAAAGTTTCACTATCCTGAGGATCACAGTTGCCTTCCTTAGATTTATCCACCACTCTGGGATGTATATTTTTTGATATCACCTTATGCAAGATAGATGGTGCCATTTCTTAGGAATCCAAGATGGGAAAGTTTGTGTTGTAGCACCTGTTCATTTCTTCTGCCTTGTAGCACCAGTGCATTTCTTCCACCACTGTCTTATCTACTGCCCATCCTCAAGCTTAATTCTAACTGTGACTTCATTTTGGAAGTCTTTGTGATGCTATATTTCAGTAGAAAGCACTGTCCATTGGAAAGGCAGCTGATGAGTCCATAATAGTAGGAATAATGCAGCTTTGTGTCTTTGTATATCCTTCTCAATGTTGGTTAAACAAAGACTACAGACCTGGTCAGCAATATGAACATTACCACACAGTGTAAGTCTCCAGGAAACTGTTGTCCCATTAATATGATAATGCTGCATTCACTGCATTTCATTTCCTCATTTTTTTCTTACCTTCTCCTCTTCCTGTTATACTGCTATACTCTTGCTGCTCCGTAGGTACATTCTTTTAATCCTTGAAGGTTAAACTCAGCTTGCACAGTCTCACAGTGCCTCACTCATTGTCCCTGCACTGTGCTTAACAGCATTCTCATCATAACTACCTCATTCCTGAGTATCCAAGCACCTAGCAGTCCTTTGCTAGAACTCCTTCCTGTTTAGAAGCTTACTACCACTTGTATCAGACAAGGTGGTACATTTATTCACTTTCTGTAACACAGCCCCAGCAATCTTTACCTTAGTCCAGACCATATTCACCAGAAGGACACTAGGACTGTTGGCATTAGATGCTTCTCTGAGTGACACAGACACCCATCTTTTGTGTTTATTAAACACAGAGGGGTTCTTGAAGGCTCCCAAAGACTCAAACAAAAAATTAAATATCACAGGAAAATGAAGCTGTTGTTGAAGCTAGTTATTAAGCATACGTTAAAGTACTTTTATTGTGAGTGCTATGCCTCTGGTGTCAGTAGTTGACATCTCAGTGCCACCATGATAGATACTCAGTAGGGGAAACACAATGTGGCAATGATACATGCAGTTAATGTTGCATAAATGTCATTGTTTGCAGAAGATACTTATTTTAAGCTTATAACAGCATATAATTCTCTTAGTAACACGCTTTTATTAACCATAAATGATTTTAAATTAAATGTATTTTTATGACTCTCACTGACCACTTCCTGTTATCTGTTATAGGATCTAGAGTAAAGTGAGAAATACTGTACAGCAATATGTTCTCTGATGTTAAACTCTGACAAGATGTGGGACACAACAATGTAAAAGACATCTCTAAAAGGTAGAAGATAGTGGGCAGCACACTGAATATTTGGATATGGGGGTGTTGTTGCAAAAGCTGTGAAATGGAAGTGAGTTGGAAATGATGTGGGAAATACAAATATAGCTATGTACATGATACAGCAGAATGAGGAGTATAGTCCTTGGAATCTGGGGACACAAGAAGAGAGCTGCTTAATGGACTCAGAAGAGCCTAAAGTATGGGAAATGTTAACTGGTCTAGAATTTGATATATGGAAGGGAACAAGATACTCTGAGAATGAATGGCTTTAATGAGATATGAAGCCAGTTACAGTGGAAATTGCAGAGAAGATACTAAAATGAGTCCTGCGGAATAGGGTTTGCATAATGACGCCTAAGTGGCAAGATGTAGGGTACAGTAGAGAATAAGAGGTGCAGTGACGTTCAGAGTTAAGGAGGCTAAACTCTGGAAGGGAACTGGTGACAGAGGACATGGCAAACGAAACAGCAAACCAGAATAAAAAAGGTCCATAGTTGTAGTGGTGTTTATGGCTGGCAGCACCAAAGGAAATGAAACTACCCTCTGGGGTAATTATATTTAGTAATAGGTACTGTCAAAACAGTCCTTGCATGGCGACTATGGATCACAGCCAACCAACCCATACACACACACACACACACACACACACACATATTTATCCACTGTTTTGTTACTTTCTTGGTGATATTCTGGGCTTATATTTTTGGTGCCAATGGTAATATGTTTATACCTTTGCTATTGGCTAGCTAAGCATTGGCTGACTCTGTCATATATGTGTAGTAAGATGTAAATGTGTCCAGTATGCTGAAGACCACAGTATCTAACTCCTGGACTTACCTTCCTGCAGGAGCCTCATTCCTGTGTCCACATCCCTACTGGACCCATAGTGGCACATATTCCTGGGTCCACACCTCTCTAGGACCAATATTAGCAGGGGAAGATCCAGCACAATGTGACCTAAGCAGCTGCCTAGGGCCTGGTGCTGGCAGGGTGCAGCCCATAAATGTTGAAAAATAAATAAATAAATAAAAGAAACACAACTGTCTCACTCTGGTTCACATACCTTTCTGATTTAGCTCAGCTGCTCTAGGAAGTCTCTATCTCTCATCCTGTCTCTCTCTCTCTCTCTCTCTCTCTCTCTCTCACTGGCTCTGCATTTGAGCCAAATAACAGCAAGGTTTCCTTAAGCTTCACACTCAAAGCATTGCATTTAGATTATCATTATCAGAGCCTCAGACTTAAGCTGCTACAGCAGCATTTACTTTACTGGGGAATGCATCTGCAAGATTTACTTTAAAAGTTTTTCCAACCGTTGACGTTTGCTTCTGCCAGCAGAAGTATTTGCTGTTCAACAGCGTTTTAATATTAGCAATGTTTCAGACTTAAGCTGCCATGGCAGCCTTTACTGTGGATTGCTTCTGCTAGGTTTACTTTGTAAGTGTTTCCAGCCACTACCATTTCCTTCTGCCAGTATGAATTATGTGCTGTTTGACAGCTTTTTTGGCTTGCCAGCCCACCAGGTATGTAAGGTGTATGACTGTGTGTGTGTGTGTGTGCGTGTGTGTGTGTGTGTGTGTGTGTGTGTGTGTGTGTGTGTGTGTGTGTGTGTGTGTGTGTGTGTGTGTGTGTGTGTGTAAATACTTAATTCCTGCATTTGAGAATAGTTTTTGTAGCAAACAGGAGCATCATCATATGAACCATGTTGTTTGGATGTGATGGCACAGTGGTGCAGCAGTAGCATTGTCACCTCACAGCAAGAAGTTCTGCAGTTTGATTCTCGACTGGACTCCCTTCTGTGTTGAGTCTGCATGTCTTCCATTCATTTGTGCGGGTTTTGTCCCGGTGCTCTGGTTTCCTCCCACGTTACAAAAACATGCATCTAGTGCGTTTTGCCTCGGGCCTCCACTAAAAATTGTCTTTGTTCCAAGTTGCACTTTCCCGGTAAACAAATGTTAAATAAATAAATAAATAATAAAATCCTTAGTTTCATTTTTTTTTTGTTATTGATTGAAATTATTTTATTATTTGGCTGTCATTAAACTGGGCGCCATGTTTACTATAAGTTAATGTTAAAACATGATCTGTTAATGCATTTTTAATTTAACCTGTTCTTTCCAGGCACATGGGTTCAAATGCACTGTGTTGGCAAGTAGCAGTCTGTGTGGTACTTAGTGTAGATAAGTAGTCAGAGCTGTTAATGAGCTGCTTCTTGTAGTACAGGGTTTGATTCCTTTATCTTTAATTTGTCCAGTATAAGGCAGACCAAATCAGTCCATCAGACAGTGTTCCTCGGATACCCTGAAAAGAGACAGTTGGGCTCATTTGTCTTTTGAATTCCTGCACCCCTCAATTAGCTGTTAATTATTGCTTCACTATATGTTATTTGATTATGAATCCCAACATGTCTCTTGTTGATTAATGAATTGCCAGAAGCATTCATAAGCATAAATATTCAGAAAGATAAACATGACTTTCAAAGGAATAGAAGTTTGCTGCTGCTCATGCTAAGTCTGTTTTTAATGTGTTTTGTTTTATTCGTCAAATGGCTTTCAGTGTTTCTACCGCAAACAAAAGTGAAATCCAAATCTCTGTAATCATTATAAAAGTAAAATAAGAAAATAGTATGCATAGTAACAGGTTTGAAAAGTGGTTTATTATAAATGGGGAGAGACACCCAAGTAATGGAATATCTGTATGGCCAGGGGGAGAGCTGAGTCCATTGCACTGCCTAGGGTATCCATTTGACCCTGATGTAGCTCTGAATATTAGCATCTATTCCTGGATTTACACTGGGAGGGGGAGTCAGTATTCAAAATTGTTAGATACTTGTGGTCTTCAATATCTTGTGCATTTCAAGATGATGTGGTTTAAAACTGTGATAATAAATTTGTATATATATATATATATATATATATATATAAGTGCGGTTGTACTCATATACACACACATGAAATATAGCTGCAAGTGCACACACCTCATGTGTGTTTGTGTATATATCTATATCTATAGCTATTTAAATATATATATATATATATATATATATATATATATATATATATATATCCATCTGCAACTTCTTTTTCCCATTTCTGCACATGGATTTGGGGTGTCACTTCAGCAGTGAGAATCATTCATCTAGATCCAATGTTCACATCACAGTCGCTAACATATATGTATGTATGCATGTGTATATATGTATATCTATATATCTACATCTATATCTATATATATATATATATATATATATATATATATATATATATATATATATATATATATATAGATATACACACACACCTATATATACATATATATATATATATATATATATATATATATATATATATATATATATATATATATGGGTCTACCTGAAAACGCCAAAATCGCAGAACACCGACAATGAGAACACCGACACCGGAAGATCGACAACGGAGAAGACTGACAGTTGAGAAGTCTGACACTGAGAACACCGACATGTTAAGGTAAGTGTGCGATAGGGACGGACGTTAGGGTAAGGGTGTTGGTAAGGTAAGTGTGTGATAGTGACGGACGTTAGGGTAGGGTGCGGGTCAGGTAAGTGTGCGATAGTGACAGAGTTTAGGTTTAGGGGCGGGTTAAGTGAGTTAGGGTTAGAGTACAGGAAAGGTAAGTGTGCGATAGTGATGGACTTGAGGGTTAGGGGCGGATTAAGTGAGTTAGGGTTAGGGTTGCGGGTAAGGTAAGTGTGCGATAGTGACGGACCTTAGGGTTAGGGTTTGGGTTAAGGTCAGTGTATAGATAGTTGTGTATGTAAGGTTTAGTGTAGGTTTGTAAGGTTTTTGGTGTGCTTGTGTTGTGTGTGTGTTTTTCGGGAAAGGTATTTGTTTTATTGATTGTCAGGATTTTGGTTTGTTGGGCATGTGAAGTTTCGTGTTTTTGAACTTTTTTTTTTTTCGTTTTTTTTCGTGTTGGTTATTTCATTGTCGGTGTTTTGGCATGTCGGTGTTATCAGGTAGACCCATATATATATATATATATATATATATATATATATATATATATATATATTATATATATATATATATATATATATATATACATATATATATAAAATCGCAAACTAAAAAAGCAAAATTAAACTTATCTTAAAAAAAAATCAAACTTACCTTTAATTGCAAAACCCATTATATCAAACACAAAAAGTATAAAAAAGGAAAACAATTGACTTTTCTGATCAGTGAAAAAAAAAGCTCTAAGTATGAGACATAATTTGGCTGACTAGTGGTACTGCACCTTACTCATGTGTGCTAACTTTAACCATACCCCTACCTCTAATCCCTAACTCTACACATTAGAGTACCAAACACCCTTTCTTTAACAGTACCACTACACAAGACAGGTAACACAGGAGAGCGCGCGCACCCACACAGCGTAGCAGATACATCATCATCATACATAAAAATTGCAAAACTATCACTTTTCTTATCCCTTATTCTAACTCTAACCTACAAACTTGAAAAAGGGCAAAAACACTTGACTCTTGAATTATGTAACAGTCGATATAATGAACTTCTACTGTTTCATAATTTGACAAATTGTACCAGCGATGGAAAACACCACCATTTCACCATGCAATGAAATGTGTGCAGTGATAACATTCTCATTTGACTCTCCACTGTTCACTGTTCCACACAACTGTGAAGCTTTGTGCATTAGTGACTTGACTCATTTGCCACTTTTTTCATACTGTGTATGAAGTGGTGTAACTATACTTTGAGGTACTGAGTCTATAAAAAGCACTGTTTACAAGTATTTATGAAATAAAAAAAAACATTTTTCATCTGTGGATATTGTTGTCTTTTAGATTCATTGGTTCACATGTAATTACCAGGCTAGCTGACTTTGCAGGCCACTTTAAACTTGTGCTTGAATTAACCTATCCCATTTGGTTAGAGACTGGCCTTACTCAACCCACAGTCAATATTTATATATTACCCCTAATGGGAGTATTATTGAGATCATACCACAGAAAATTTGAGTGGACATATGCACAGGATAAAGCATTTAGAAATTGCCTCTCTACCTTAGTAGTACAGGGGCAGCTCCATACTAAACTTTCTGTTTTCCATTTATAGATCCAAGTTGCATGAAAATGGGGTAGGGATGAACTTTGTTTTATGTGACTGGACAGTCTGTTCCAGATCTGCAGTATCCTCTGTAAAATATCGTTGTCTCTCAGAACTGTTCTGTTGATACTGCAGAAGACGTTTAGATCCCTAAACTGAGTATTTCTGAGGCCATTTAACTTGCTGATGTGTAATAAATCCATCAGTATTGGGTCGGAGGATGCCTTGTATGCCAAACACACCTCACCTGTTAGTAGTCTGTATGGTACTGAGTATAGTTTCAGGGACTTGAATCAGTCCATGTAGGGCCTGATGTATCCTTTTATTAAGGTATGTCTGTGGGCGTTCCAGTAGTTGCATGTGTCTGGACAGATATTCTTAACCTTATATGCTTATAAGGTGAGGAAGAAATTAAAAGTTGCATAAGAAAAAGTGACATATTAAGTCAAATGTGATTGCCAGGTGCAGCCTAAATATCACATATAGATATTCCATGCATGGGCAATAATGCCCTTCTAAGCTGCCAATATATCATAATAGTCATTCATGTAATAAACATCCTACTTGTTCTAAAAATGTTTAAACTAGTCCTTTCTTTAATAAAATTAGGAGTCTATTCCATGCATCCGGTATTCTCTCAGAGAACCAATTAGTACATCTCTCTTTTGTATATAATCTTCTATATAGGTTGTTTGATGATTCTTTACTGCTTTTTGATAACCCCAAAAATTTCCAGAAGTAGTTGTCTCTAAATGCCATATATACCTGAATAAGGTATCCTCTTAAATATCTATATGAGACACTGTGTAAGTTCAGATGTTTCAGTCTTTCATAATTAACTTAAATTTTCATATCCATAGATGCCCTTGGCATTTTTTCACTATACTCTACCCAATTCACTTATACTTGTTTTCTTATAAGATTCCAATATTGTTATTCTATACTCTAATTGGGGCCTAGTGTAACTTACAAACAGTGGTTTTATCATTTCTGATTTCCTAAAATAAATCTTTTTATACAACCTATAGTTCTGTAACTATCATTAATCAATTTGTTGACATTATTAGGGTTTATATTATATGAACGAATGTTCATAATATCGAACGCTTGAAAGAGCAAAAATGCAGAACCTACAACTCGTTATTGTGGGGGGCTGTGCCCCCCACAACCCTAGCTAAATATATATACCAACACCAAGATCGCACTTCAGTGAGGAAAGGGCAAATATTCTGACCTTCATTGTACTGTGATCCCACAAGAAGCACTTCGAGGTCCAGCATTTTCACTCTTTAGAGAATTCAAAATTATGAAATTCATGCATATAATATAGACCCCATTATTAGAAAAACTCAAAGCTGGGTCTATCCATTTACACACATCCTTAAATGAATCTACAGTTTGAATCACTGTGTGCTGTATTAAATATTCACCTTTCAGTTTATGTCTCCCAAATCTCATATGCTTAGTTTTTGATGTATTTATCAGCATATGATTCTCTTGTGTCCATATGCTTAATTTAGTCAAGTTCTTCTGCATAGTTGCCCTACCTGTAACATGTGTAATCAGTCAACCCATTTTCAAATCATCTGCATACAGAATGTGAAACCAGATGAAAATTATATCCTTTCACCTATACAAGCTATCCTATCTAAGAGGGCTATAAGTTCACTAATAACAGTCACAGTTCTTGTAGATGAGATCATATGTACATCATGAATAAAAACAGCTCCATACTTCCTTACGTGAAGGCATTCTATGGCCTAACATCCTGTATTTTTGCTCCTGGCAAACATAACACTATTTGATGTCTATTATCCTTTCTGCAAATGTTAAGTGTCAGTTCCTCTAATAATTGCATCTCCAATTACTAATAATATATCATTTCTGACCAGATCTGAAAAATCTTCCACTTCTGATTCAGTAATAATCTGCTCTATCAATCATTACAGAGGAGTGATCTTTGCCACCTTTAATCATATTAATGTCATTATTTTCATTGCTTATTACATTTGCAAGTATACAGTTCTTATCCAACTCTATTTGTACTTCAACAGCTCAAGTCATGCTGTCAAGTTTGGTCTTTGGTTCCCCTCGGTTATAACATCCTTAGACTAGGTAGAAAAAAAGCAGGTGGGGTAGTTATAATATATAAACAAATACACTTTTCATCCAACTACCCTATCTCCCCCAACTATCGGGAATGCTGAAATTGTGATGGATAGTCTAAAAATAAAAACACACTAAAATGTAACAATAATAGGAGATTACATACCCCCAGAAATACCAATGACACAGCTGAGGAACTCCTCTCTTCTGTTTCCTCCAATATTTGTCAAGAAACCATCATACTGGAAGGCATTAATATTGATTGGCTAACAGTAAAAATGTATTCCTCCAGCAAAAACATCAACCTCTGTGGGCTTACCCAACTTAAGGACACCCCAACAAGATATAACAAAAACAGCAACAGACAAAGTACTCCGGACTGGATCCTCACAATCACCCCAGCTAAGATTACTAACATCGGATCCCTCATAGACAATCTGAATGACAACTTACCCATTTTTGTTGTTAGAAATAACAGAAATAATACACCCATCCCAGAAACTCACTGCTTTAACCTACCTAGAAAAACAACCAACTTTCACAAAGATACCTTTACCTAGTACCTTAAATCAATCAACTGGAAACAATTAAAAACACTATTGTTAGATGAAGCTGTATCCTCGTTTAGTACCACTTTCCTTGGTATACTCAACAGGCATTCACCAGTTATAACTAAAATAGTTAAATTTAACCACACACCTTGGATAACCAAACAAGCAAGGCTAATAATGAAAAATATAGACAAAGCCTACAGATACTGGAAACAAAACAAAATTGAATCCAACCTCCAAACAATGCAGATAGCTTAGAAATCAGGCCAAAAATAACAAATCAGACAGAAGATCTTACTACACCAATCTACAAAACTCTAGCTAAACCAACCCTAAAATGTTTGGGTGATCAATAAACTAATTCACCCTGGTAGCACTACCCAACCAAACCCTAAAAACCAACAATTCAGAGAGTATAGCTAGCCAATTCAACACTTTCTGTATTCAAACAGTAACTTCACTCTTAAAAGACACAGCCTCCACCTACCTACCTTTGCAAGACAACATTCTCCACACAAGCAAAATATCCTCGGACCTTTACAAACTTCCATCATCAAGAACTCCCCCTCAAATTAAAACCAACAAAACTTGCCCCTGACAATCATCCTGATGGATATGTTAAGTTAGCAGCAGATGTCTTATCCTGCTTGGTATCTATCTTAATTGTCTGTTCCTTCAATGAGAGTTCTGCTCCTTTACTATGGAAAAAGTCCTACATTTTTGCCACTTCATAAAGGTGAAAAATCGACAGACGTAACTAACTATTGGACCCCTGCTCTCCTCTTCTCTCTGTACAAAATTCTAGAAAAATGTATTCATCAGCAACTACTGAACTCTATACTTGATAATAATTTCTGTCCTATTTAACCACAGTAGCAACTCTGAACTCCCTACTTTCTGTACTTCCATTAATATCCAGCAATGTTGGTAGCCTATTATCAGCAGTATTCCTTGATCTATCCAAAGTCTTTGATACTGTGTCCCATCTCAAGCTTCTTAACTGACTCTTCTCCCTTAGATTAAGCAGAACATCCCTCTTATGGTTCTCTAGTTATTTATCTGACAGATAACAGGCAATTAAAAGAACATCAACATCTTCTCTTTTCTTACTATATCTGTAAGTGTCCCACAAGGTTCCATCCTAAGCCCACAACTATTTAATATTTTCACTAATGATCTACACAAAGACATCAAAAATGCTTCAGTCCTACAGTATGCAGATGACTCAGTGCTCATCTATGTAGCTAAAACAATCAAAAAACTGCAGCCTTACTTAGGAATCCTTCCTCTCTCTAGAGGTGTGGCTCAGCAACTCCCAACTCTGAACTCCCAGAAAGCAAACTGCTCCTCTTTACTCCCAAACTATTCCATGGCAACAAACCCAACGTCACCTTAACCTCTTCCAGTAACACCACAATTGAAACAGTTTCAGACACAAAGTATTTAGAGTGATTATAGACAAAACACTAAATTTGATCTCTAAGAATCAGAAAAAATTAAAAAAAAAAATTGTCATCCTGTACTTGATTAAGTCTTGTATAACTGCAGATGCAAAAACAAGCATAGCCACAACATATCTACTGCCAGCCCTCTACTCTAAAACTGTTATAGTGAGTCCTGTTCTTACTCTGCCTCAGCTAGAATAATATACTCCCCTCCCTCAGTACCACCATAACTATATATTCCCTACATAGCTAGTATCAGGTATGTAGTATTAACCATTCTACCTTTGTCCTAACCAGACTGTGCTCTGCCTAAGTAATTATCCTAAGAATTAATTCTTAGTTCCTGCTCATATTTTTCTGCTATGTGTTGACCCTACTATGTAAGGTGTATGTTGTCAAGCTCCACGTATTCTTTCTTGCTCATGCAAGTTATATATTGTATTATTGAAATTAATGTGGACCTTTTCTCCCTGGGCCTTTGCTGAAAATGGGCACTGTCCAATCAGAACATCCCAGTAAACAACTATAAATAAATAAACTAAATTTTCCAGTGCTATAAATAAGGGAATCATACAGTAGGGTTCAACATATTAATGTCTTCACTGTACATTGAAAAACAGTCCAATCTCCTTACTAAGCAGAATTAGTACTATATGAAGACTTATTAAAGTTGTTGCTGTTCAGAAAATTTCTTATCTCCCACCTTGAAAAAATGTGTCCCCCTTCACCTCTACAGAACAAATTAATGCATGCTGTTTCTATATAAGCAGACGATATTAGAGACCCTGTTGGACTCTAACTCTGAGGAAAATGAATGTAGTTCAGCAATGTTAATAATTTTAAGTAAACTAAATGATGTCCTCACATTTGGTGTTGGGTTGTACTTGCCTGATGCCTTTCATTCAGTCATATTAAGAACTTAATGCACAAGGCATCATACAAGCAGGAAACCTCACTTACTAAGTAGTAATCAAGTTCTGACTGCTTTAGCAAGTTTTACTGCTATGTGCTTCACCAGAATGTTGTTATATGTATGAAGACTAGGTTTTGCATTTAAATAATAATACTTGGCTTCCTTTGCAAAATGCAGACAGTAGAAAAACAACATTTTTTCTAACAGTACTAACCTTTTAATTTGAATTGTTCAGCTTCCTTGATGATCACGTAGCAAACCCTTTATCTCGCCCTGAACACTTTATGCTGCACAGCTTGCATTTTCATACAAGATAAAACAGTGAGTGTTCTCTTTATATATAATTTCAGATCCCCTGCATTTAAAACCATCACGACCTAGAAAAACATAATACTTCTCAGTAGACAAAAAAGCAATTCCCTCCCTATTGCAGCTGTATATCTGATGTTGTAATGCCTGGTTCCAAAAACAAAGAACAAGGAATCTGACAGCCAAAAACATTTATGTTTCCACTGTCACCAAGAATAATTAAATGTATATAAGAGCAAATGAGTGCGACTAAGGAAGTGATTTTTTTAGCTGGGACACAGGATCTGAATTGCTTAGACATAGTAAGGCCTTGTTAAGTTTAATTCTAGTGGCTGCCGAAAAACAATTACTAGAAAATGGAAATCAAAATCTAAACCAACTATATTTGAAATAGTGAATATTGTAACAGAGATTAGAAAAGGGTAGGAGTAAATTACATGGAAAAACATGGAAATTGAGGGAACAATGCATGCAAAAAATGTTTTGGAGAAGGAATGAAGTTTAAGAGAAAGTAGGAATTGAATAATATATGTAATGTTACCTAGATTATAGGACATATAACAAAATCTGTAATGTATAATGCTTGTAAATGTGAACTTGTTGATATGGTTTGATTGCTTTAATATAAATGTAAGCTTACTTCTGTCACAAGTGATAATTCAATAAAGGTATATAAAAACATAAATGTAGCTTCCTGTATCAGATGTATACAGGAAAAACAGTGTTGCTTCAGTTAGGGATATTTATTTCCCAGTGTCACAAATGGAGGAATCATGCACTAGGGTTCATAATATTAGTCTGTTGCATACCTGTATCCCCAGGACACAACCTGTATTTTTGCTATGCTACCACTTCCCACGTCAGCACATAACTTGCTTCTTCTAATTCCTCTCATGACTACATAGCTGAGCAGTAAACAAGCTCAACGTATTCATGACATAATTTACACAGATTGCATGGAACAAACTTTGCAAGTCAGTAATGAATCTGCATGCAGACCACAGCTATTAGAGTATGTTGTCACTTGCTTAGCAGTAAAGCTGTGTTATTAAATTACAGTGTACTTCTCATAATTCAACTACAGTACTAAGTAACTATGCGTGAGCTATGATACAACTGCATTAGTCAGTTACCTAATGTACATGTGGTTCAAAACAGTTATAGTATTAATTTAATATGTACGTAGAACAAAACAGTTGTAACATAAATGTACTGTCAATTCACTGAGTATCTAGTACAACACAACTGCAGTACTATGTTGTTTGTACATGGTGCAATATATATGCATTACTTAGGTACTGTGCAGATAAAGCAGACACAATTGCAGTATTAAAATAATGTATGCGTGCGTGTGTGTGGTACAACATAATTGTACTTTTAAGCTGCCATGTTCTTGGAAAAGCATAGTTGTTACTCTTAATTACTTCATTTGTTACTATTAAGTTACTGCGTACCTGGTACAATACATCTGCAGTATTACATTACTCAGTACCTGAAGTAGTATAGGTGAAGGACTAAGTTACAGTACACTTGGTAAAACATAGTTGTAATACTACATTACTATGCATCTGTTACAACACAACTATAATATTGTGGTAATATGTACATGATACAACACAACTGCACAATTAAATTGCTGAGTACCTTGAACAGTGCACCAGCATTACTAAGTTACTTGATACTTGGTACAACATGATTGTAGAGTTTTCTTACTATGAACTTGATGCAGCATAACTGTTGCATTAAGTTATTCTGTTCCTGTTAAACATTATTCTGATGTTCAACATTAAATCACTGTTAGAGTAGCCTAAACCCTTCCATTTATAGCCTGCCAGGAATATGACCAACCAGCCAACTTATCAAAGGTTAAGGGCACTTTCCATGCACTATAAATGTCAGGAGCTCAAGCAGAGCAACATACAAAAGGGAACTTCAGAACTTTCTTACAGCTGAAGTGCCCTCTGCCTGCAAGCTTTATGGAATTGATAATTGGCTAACATTCCTTCAAAGCTGAGCAGATAAGTCCTCTTCTGGGGAGAAGCTTCCCCTATTTTATTTTTCTGAGGAAATCTAGTGGATTTTTCTTGTGAAGTTAGTTTTATTTATGGTTCCCTATTGAAATGTCAGCACTCAAAATGATGAGCACCAAAAGCTGGAAAAAAAAAGACAGAAAACCCAGGAAAAGAGTGAATCTCAAAGAATGCTCTTCCCCTTTAAACATCTTTTTTGGTTGGGGGCAAGCCCCCCTGCACCCATCCAGTATGGGGGGAAGCCCCCACACCTACCCAATTCAGAGATCACCATACCTCAGAGAAAAGGGAATATTCTGAGAAATGTCTGCTTGGACTTAGTATATGTAAGTCCATTTTCTTGCCATTCAGACTTCGTGTTTCGGGACTTGCTGTATTGGGCCCTGATATTTCAAATGGTTACCATTATTTATTCTAAGAAACTTATTTTGTTTGGAATGCCATTTCATTTATTTCCCTCTAGAAGACCTTTCTTTTTCTGAAACTTTATCTAAAATGAAAACTCCCTCCCCACCTCCACTGGGATCAGAATGAAATTGATATTTCCCAGCAAATGTGTTTTTATTTGTTGCAGTGGGATGCTCCTCAATATGAGACGCCAGGCTCCTCCTCATTTTTTTTCCTTTAGAGAATGTTTTCCTGACAGCTTGTAGTTTACCTGGCAGTCACCCTCCTGTCCTTATGAAGTCTATTACATTACACGAGGTACCTCAGACTCACAAATGCTTGTTTTTTAACCTCTAAGCAAACCCTGCTGTAATTTCCCTAGCTTCTGCTAGACAGATTACTAATGATAATCCCATTCCAGCTCACAAGGATGGGAAAGCTTTTGACAGATTTTGGGAAGAAAGTTATTCTTCTGCCACTTTAGCATTCAGAATTTTCAACTGCCAGGTTCACTTGTTAAAGTTTGTACATCTGTCTTTTGAGAACATGAAGAATCTAGTTGTTAACCTTCCATTTTCTAAGGTGAAAAATTCTTTGAATGCCTCTTTTGTATCTGTTTCTAATTAAACATGCCTTAAAGTTTTCTTATGATGCTACTGATACTGTCTCCGGGGCTGCTGCTTTTGGTCAGACATAAGAAGATTTGTTTATTTACATTCGAAAATCCTCCTCAAGATTATAAAAGTGACATTTAAATCCCCCCCCCCCCCGACAATCTGTTTGACTTCTCTGCAGCTGAAGTGTTTGAGAGATTTGAAGAGAGGGGAAAGTAGATGCAAGGTATAACCCAGATCTTCCAACTCTCCTTTTTTAAGATGAATAAAAATGTTATTGTCAACCTCAGCTCCCTTTTTCAAAGTGCAGTTCAAGCAACAAGGTGCTAACAAACAGGATTTAAAAAACAATGGCAAAGAGGCTCCAAAAAGAGTGAGAAAGTCTCTCAAAGTCAAGGACAGTCCAAAGTCAGAATAACTATTTGCCTCGTCAGACCACCCTGGCAATCTCTCCTTCTCTGTGACTCTAACCTTTCTTTACAGCTTCTTATTGTTTCAGACACATTAAACAGGGGTACACTTGACAATGAGTGTCCCTCCCTCCTTTCCACAGCATTCCTCTTCACCCAGTAAACCAAGTATCCTTGTGTCTTTCAATTCTAGAACAAATGTTTTATCTTAGGGAGTTATAGAACCTGTACCTATCTGCCAGATATGTAAAGGGTTTTATTTAAATATTTTTCTGAAGAAAAAGAAAGAAGGGACCTGGAAGCCTGTGCTGGACTTCTCCTTTCTCAATCTTTTTGCTAAGGTCTGAAAGTTCAAAATGTTATTCCTTCAGTCCCTGTTACCTGTTTTCCCTGTACTAGCCTGGTAAATCTAGGATTAAAACATGCCTAACATTACATTCCCATTGGCAAACATTTCAGACATTTGCTAAGATTTTCTGTATCTGGCTTATATTTTTAGTTCTCTTTCTTATCTTTTAGAATATCTGCTGTTCCAAGGGAATTTACAAAGTGCCTGGCTCCAGTAATTGTTTCTTGCAAACATCAAGGCATTCATATTTTTCCATATTTGGATGATTGTGTTATATTTGCAGGCTCTTTTTACAGTTGTCAAGAGTCCTTAGCAGGTGTCTGTGAATTTCTATGCTGTCTGGATTTTCAAGTGAACTTACAGAAATCTTTTCTCATCTCAAAGAATAGCCTTCATTGGATGTCTGTTAGATTCTGTCACTGAAAGAGCTTTTCTTCCTCCAAACAAAGTACAGCTGTTTCAACAGCTCTTCCTATGTTTTTCCAGGTACCTGCCAAGGAGTGTCACAGGACTATGAGGTACATGGCTTACGTGATTCATATGACTTCCTTGGCCAGATTTCACATAAGAAAAATTCAGCAGTACCTCAGGTCAGTCTAGACTCACCATCTGCACAATTTATCTTTTCACATCCCATTTCTGGGTTTGTAAGGAGGGAAGATCTATGTTGGGGTTGACCAGTTCTCTCAGAATCCAAGTTTCCCATTTTCCCTCTTGCTTCCTCTTCAGTCTATTACAACAGATGCTTCAGACCTAGTATGGGGATCTAAATTCCAAAGGGATGAAAGTGCAAAGTCTGTGGAACAAATGGGACAAACAAAAGTAAGTAAATGTCAGAAATAATGGCAGTTATAAATGGTTTAAAAGCTGTAGTCTCCAGGACCTCTGCAAGGTTTGACAGGCAAAACCACAATGATGTGGTATACAAACAAAGAAGGGTACCAGGTCCAAACCTTTTTGCAGACTTAGTACGATAACCTAGGAGGTAGCAACTCAGCTCAGTTTGACTCTTCAGACTTTATATAGTCTATCAGATCAAAATAGTATAGCAGACAAGCTAAGCAAGACTAGTTCAGACCCTCACACATAGAAACTCATCTGGGAGTCTTCCAGGACAATCCAACTATGTAGATCTGTTTGCCTTCTCTCAGAACAGACAAAGAAATTCTGCTCCAGAATGCCTTTCAAACAAGCCTGGAAGGCAGGTGCTTTCTCATTCCCATGGGCATAAATGTTCCTGTATGCTTTTCCACTCTTCTCTGGTAGCTGTGGTTCATTTAAATATTCAAAAGGATTCCAGTGATTAGTTTGGTGACTCCCTTTTGACCTAAGTAACAGTGGTCCTCTCTTCTTTTGAAAATGAGCAAGGGCAACTAACACAAGCATTTTCACAGAGAATAAATAGGCTGTCTGTACAATTGTTGTGTTTTGTTTTATTTATTTATTTTTATTGCTATATTATTTTATATATTTTTTATGTAAACTAGTTCCTCCACCTAAAGCTTCAAACTTGCTATAGTATATGTTAATGGAGTTGGAGGAAGCATTACATATCCAAAATATAACACTTTAAAAACATATCCAGGTATTTATTTTATTCTTTTGGTTCCTTACTCCTAAAACGTTTGGTTTGTTGCCAGTCATTGGAGATTGATATCACTAAATAATGACATACATTTGAGTTTCAGACTTTTATTTCCTTCATAAAATTCATGCTAACACCAATCCTGTTATTTAAGCAACTTTATAATTTTAGAAGAACAATAATTAAAATCTCTTTCTATTTTTCAGCCTTTGTTCCTCTTTTATTTAGGCTTATCCATATTTCTTCAGCTAACAGGTCAAGAAGTATGCAAACCTCTTGACTACTGTGGCTACCAGTGGTTGATGAATCTCACTTACTCCATCTCTCACACACACACACACACACACACACACACACACACACACACACACAGCTTCACGTAACTGAGATTTTATAATAGGAGCATTTAAAATATGTTCCTATTTTGAACCTTTGTCCCCTGTTTATTTTAGGCTTAACCAGATATCTTGAGCTAACAGGTTGAGAGATGTACTGTTGCAGACCCCTTAACTGCTGCTGCCGCCAGGGATCACTCTCACTCTTCAGTCTCTTGTCTATCACACACACAGTCTTTTTTGCTTTTATGTATGCATTCACTCACACATGCAGCCAGAAACACACTACACACACACACACACACACACACACACACACACACACACACACACACACACACTTTTTTTTCCCTGTTTCATTTTTTTTTTACACTTACTAAACCAACAAAAGCACTGATTAGCGAGTGTAAAATAATGGTGGCCATTAGTTTTTTTCAGTCTGAGCTCCATGGCAACTTGATATACTGCCATGAAGTGGCAGACTTGTTTTTCAGCAGGCATTATCTGTAGATTAATACCCTGCTGGAGAAAGTTCATTCTGTAATCAGGGTGCCGATCTACAGGTTGCCCATTCTCTAATATTCCCTAATCAAGTGTTTTGAAAGGGTTTTTTCATATCTGTCCACCAAGAAAAGTGGTGGCTCTTTCCTGGAATCTAAATTTTATGCTTGAGAAGCTTATACTTTTTCCATGTGAACCATCTCATCAGGCTGAACTGAAGTTCTTAACATGGATGGCTGTTTTTCTTATTGCTCTGAGTTCTGCTTGAAGAATGAGTTACAAGCTTATATGGTGAGTTATCCCTACCTCATTTTCCACATGGACAGGGTTTCCTTAAGAGCTAATCCTTTTATGCCTAAAATGCTGATATAGTTTACCTTAAGCCAGTCTATTAAGCCCTCTCTCTTTTTTCCAGAACCCCAAAACAAGGGTGAATGAATTCTTCATACTCCAGATGTCCACAGACATCTCAGATACTACCTAGACAAAACACATTCCTTCAGGAAAGCTGATTAGCTCGTTGTCTTCTATGAAGATAAAAGAAAAGGGCAACCAGTGTTAAAGCAGACTATTTCTAGAGGTTGTCCTGTGCTACTTCTTTTTGCTAGTCTGACTACAAGTCACTTTCAGGCAGGGTTAGGGCCCATTCCATCAGGGCTTTGACTTCTGTGGCTTTTTGGAAAAGGGTGTACTCTAGAAGCATTCTAGAAATAGTAACTTGGTCATCTATACATACTTTTACAAATCACAACAAATTGGATTATTTTTCCAGGTCCAGAACAGGCTTTGCTAGGACCATTCTCCAGTGGCTGCGAGATAGTTAATTTAACATCCTCCTCCTCCTTTTTTTTTTTTTGGTTTTCTAAGCTGTGATAGTCTAACTGAATAGCATAGGTTACTGCAACAGATATCTAATATTGAGCATAGTGCAGTTGGGTAATCACCATTACAGCAGATGTTCTAATAGATCACTTGTTGGAATAGCTGCCCCTTTCTGCAGTCCCACATTTTTTCTTTTATTTATTTATTTATTTATTTGTTTATTTTTGCATTGCCAGGGTGTTAATGTTTATATTTTTGTGTATATAGATACTTTTGTTTTATGTTCTCTAACATTTTTTTTCTTTCAGTGTTATCTCCCTTCTTGGGACGATAAAGCTCTTAAACTTTTGGTAATCAGACTGTATGTTAGGTATTAAATAAAGCTCTGCTTGAGCTCCTGGCAGTTAGTGTGTGTGTGTGGAAGGTATCCTTTAGTTTTGATAAGCTGGCCAATTGGTCATATGGTTGGCAGTATATAACCCATATACCTTAGGCTACCATAACTGTGATCTGTTTTAACATCTACTGTTATTGTAAGTTTACTTACACAACTGTACTTCACTGCTGTTAAACAACTGTAATAGTAAATTACTAGAATCGTGGTATTATATTACTGTGTTCATGGTCCAGCACAACGCTAGTGTTAAATTACTGTTTACCAAGAAAAACATAACCATTGTACTAAGATAATGTATATTTGGAAACAACACAATCATAGTACTAATATGTACCTGAAAAGACTTAACTGCTTTATTAAGAACAGCACAACAATAGCATTAAATTATCATCTACCTGAAAAACATAGATTCATTATTAAGTTATGTTACCCCGACACAACACTTATGATAGATAAGATAATACATATATCTGGTACAATGTATCTGTAGTATTAAAGTACTCCATACATAATATAACACAACTAGAGTATTAAGTTACTGACTACCTAGAATGGCATAGCTGTAATATATTACTCTGGACCCACCTCATTTCTTACTCTGTACCTGAAACAAGACATTAGTGGCATTATATGTTGCAACACAATTATGTTATTAAGTTAACTATATACCTAGGACAGCACAGACATGGTACTGGCACAAGTCAGGTGTACTTTTAATTTATTGTGCATGTGATACAAAATAGTTGTAGTATAAATCACTGTGGACAACATAGCAGAAGTAATCAGTTGATATTTATCAGGTGCACACAGCAGCAGTGGTATTCAGTTATTGTGTCCGTGTACAGTACATCAGTAGTGTGTTATTTGGTACTTGGTACAACACAGCTGCAGTATTAACTGTTTATGTACCTGGGAAAACACAGCTGTTGCATTATGTTATTGTGTACCCCACCCCTGTTATATTAAATTAATGTGTAGCTTTTACAATACCCCTTTACAAGGTACAGCAAAACTGTGGTATTAATTTAATGTGTAACTGGTACAACCCAAGTTTAATATTAAGATGTCCTTCTATTCACATGTTGCAGTATTCTTAACAGTAGGGAGTTGCTGCCTACAGTGCCACCTTCCGGCCAGTATAACAAAGTCTTTGCTGCAGGAGGGTATGTGTGATGTCCCTTGTCAGGGCCATAAACCGATGCAGGGTATAAAGGTGACGTCTGCACGCACCCTCCTCAGAATTTTCCTGCCGCAGTGAACGCCGGACTCCTGTTCACCAGTTCCGTAAGCAGATCACATTTTCAGACGATCGTTAAAAGTCTCCAGACCAGACGACCATTCTCCTGCCGATACCGATAAGTGCCCTGTTGGGTTTTTTCATTACCTTTGATTATTGTTAAGTCTTACATGTCAGCTAGAAAGGGGAAGTGCACTTGTGGGAGACAAATTCCTCACAAGAATGCACATGAGAAGTGCATTTTTTGCTTAGGCGAGATCCACGACCATACGTCCTGTCCTATTTGCAAATCTTTTGTACTGAAAACCCTTCATAGCCATCTTGCCGCACTTAAATTCTATTTAGAAAATCAGAGACTCAGATGTCTTGTGCTCGATATGGAAGTGGGGGGGCAGGCCCATCCAATGAGCTGCCGAGGAAGAAGGCCAAGAAAGTTAGGCCAGAAGCCCACGCTGCGCCTCAGGCATTCGAGAAGGTTCTTGAGGCTGATGAAAGCCCAGCATCTTCCCAAGTATCCGTTTCCAAGCCAGGCCCAGGAACCTCAATGGAAGCTGGGGTGGCAGAAACTTATAGTACGTCCACTGAGGCTGCTCAGCCATCAGGTCCTGATGGTGGAGGGGAACCATGGCTCAGTCTATCAGAGGGCCTTGTTCCTTCACTTCCACCCAGGCAGATGTCCGCTCTGATTCTCTCCCCACCAGTTACTCCCTTAAAGAAAAAGCAAAAAGTTAAACACTCTGAAACCCAACCCGTTCCTGGATGGGAAATTTTTTCTCAAAGCCTTTTTAAGGCCTTTCAGGGCTTACAGACACAACAGGCCCCACCAGCCCCCTCACTTCTACCTACTTTACAGGTATCAGAGGAAGAGTACTCCTCTTCAGATGAATCTGTCTCATATGAATCCCAGATAGAATCCCCAAAGGTTTTCATCACCCCAGAGGAGGAAGATTCCATTACTCCTGAGTCTCCAGGGGAAGAAATCACCTTTGGAGACACAATCTCCCTTATGAGGGAGCATTTTAAATGGCAGGCATCTGAAGTATCTGACACCAAGAAAAGGTACTTTGTCCTTTTACAAATGGAGCAATCTTCTCCTTCAGCAGTGGCCCCCTTGCTAACTGCCTTCCAGGATATCTTCTTGGCTGCTTCTCTATCCCCTGACTCTCAACCACCAGCTTCCAAATGACCAGACTTATTCTACAAGGTCCCTCAGGATACCCAATACTTCTTTAGGAATCTACCAGCAGACCCAGCAGTTATTGCTGTCTCTGCTGACAAATCATCTAGACAACTACCTTTGACTGCTCTTTATCCCACAGACAAAGACAGTAAATTCATGGACTGAATAGGAAAGAAAGTTTATACCTCCTCAACTCTGGCTATTAGAGCTCTCAACTACCAAACACATATGGCTAGATATGACCTGGATACCATTACCAAGGCCTGCACATTGCTATCTGAGGCTCCTGATTCTCCCATTAAAGCACAACTAGGCACTCAGTAAAGCACATTTATGATGCTGTGGAAGCCTCATCTAAGTCTCCTGCATCTGGATCAGTCTTGAGGCGATGCTCTTGGGTGAGACTACAACCCCTACCCATGGATGTGCAAACAAAATTATTGGATGTACCCCTAGATAACAATGCTCTGTTTGGACAAGCCTCAGCAGAACTCCTAAAATCCCTTCAAGAAAAGGGTAAGGATCTGCAAAACCTTAAACACCTACTGGTGTTTACTATTCCAAGATACCACAGGAATTACCAACAAAAACCTTGTCAGAAGGCAGTCCTCTCACTCTGCTCCTCAGTCTAAAGGATGCAGACAAACCAGGAAAAACTCTACTTATAGATTTCCAACCAGTTCATCCAGTATGCCCTTTCATGGCCAGTCTGACCACTCCAAACCACCTCCTCTGTGCCTACCCACCCTTACACCAAAACACCCCACTTTCTCTCCATCTCACCCTCTCCCTTCCCTTCTGGTGGATAATCACATCCGAATAATGGGTACTCTCCATCATTCAGTCAGGCTGTTTCATTACTTGGCGGACGCTACCCCCATTTCGTGGTATCCCTCAACCACCTGCAAGCCAAACCCTCCTTTTTCCATCTATCATTCAACAAATTCTAGATCAAGGTACCATAGAACAGGTACCATGCCATCAACGAAACTTAGGCTTTTATTCCAGTATGTTCTGTACCAAGGAAGGAAGGCCCATGGAGACCAATCCTATACCTATCCCTTCCAAACCTCTTTCTCAAAGTTCCCAGTTTCAAAATGATTGTCTTACCCCTGCTCTTACCAAAAAAAACAACCATACCCTGGAGCTGAAAGCTGCTGAAATTTAATGTATTCTAGTACCTCGGCTATACAAGCCTTCAGAAGAATAAATTCACGACATACAGCAGTACTTTTTATAGAAACATCAATTAGATAATTAATCAATTAACTTTTTTTTATAAGTATTTTAAAGAACCATGATACATTCCATTTCCATACATTCAATTTTTATAAACTAAGATTCATCACTAAATTCAAGCCCCTAGGGGCAAGTGTGCCAAAATTCAATATAAATCCAAGTTTAATAGCTTTTGAACATAATTACCACCATTTATAAAATCAGGTTTAGCCAATACACAGAAAAAAAGAGATTCAGTAACCCCCCCATGGACTGTATGAAAATGTTCAGAAATAGGGTTATCCAACCTGCAATTCCTAACATCACCTAAATGCTCAAGAATACATGTTTTCACTTTACGTCTAGTTTGACCAATGTACCATCTTGGGAGTATACAACCACCACCCACAATATATACTACCCCACAAGATAGACAGTTAAATCTATCTGTAGCCATATATTTCACACCATTTATTACATCCCCTGATATATTCTTCACTTCAAACATACTTTGCACTTTCCACACTTGAACATACCAACATTTTTTACCCTAGAACCAATGTTATATCTCAGACTAAGCAGTTCTTTTAAATTTGGGAACCTCCCATATGAAAAGGTAACTTTTTTAGGAAACAAATGGTCTACTTCATCATTAAAACAGACAATAGGACATAAATTATCCACCACACTTTTCAAAACTTCAGAGAAAGGTGAAAATTTAGTTACAAAAAAGATTTTTTGGTCATCATCATCACCATGATGGCTAATCATAGATCTACAAGATCTTTGAACATGTCTACCATCACCTCAACCAATATTCTTATCCAGCTTACTTCTGCCTCTCTCAATAGAAGTCTCAGAGTACCCACAAGCAATAAGTCTTGCCTTAACATCACAAAATTCTTGTTCTAAAAGGTAATTCTCAGAGGTATGCTCAAAAATATGCTTTAACTCTCCATATGGTAGTGCCTCAGTAAGATGAGGTGGGTGTGCACTACTAACATACAAAAAGTTATTAGTGGCTGTTTTTTTCCTAAAAGGTCTATACTGAACTTTACTATGAATATCTACGTACAACTGAATACCCAAAAATTGTATAACACTCATATTAAGATCAAATGTAAATTCCAAACCAAACTTGTTTTGGTTTAGTAAATGAATAAATCTACCAAATTCAAGAGTGTTACCCTTACATATAAAAATCAAATCATCTATATATCTACGATATAAGATGACTGATTTATGAAAAAATTCTAGAGTGTACATAAATGTCATTTCAAAATAAGACATAAACAGAATGGCATAAATGGGGGTGAAATTTGCCCCCATTGCTGTACCTTCTTTCTGTAGGAAAACTTTGTTGTCATATAGGAAGTAATTGTGGGTAAGTGCAAATTCAAGCAGCAAAATAATGAAGGACGAACATGGTCCTTCCCCTAAAATTTTACTAACTGCTTCTAAGCCCCAAGAGGTCTTAATACTAGTATACAGAGCCTTGATGTCAACTGTAGCCCAATAAAAATCTTCACCCCATTCCAAATTTTTCACCAATTTACAAAGATCATTCATATTGTGAATGTGTGAAATAACATTTCCCAACTCTTTTTTCAAAAGACTATCCAACAAAATCCCAACATGTTCCAAAAAACAACCACAAATCGAAACAATTGGTCGACCAGGAGGATCCAAGATATTTTTATGAATTTTAGGAAGTGCATAAAAAAACGGGTCTCTTGGGGAGGAAATATACAAATTCTTCACATCTTTCTGCATTAAGAAGCCCAGTCTCTCACCCCTTTCTAGTAACTCTAGAAGGGCCTCATTAAAATCAGAAACTGGATTATAAGATAGCTCAGTATACGTATGTTCATCAGATAATAAATCAAAAACCATTTTAAAATAATGTGTCTTCCCCATGATCACCCAATTTCCCCCTTTATAGACCCTGCTCTTACCACTCATTCCAACTCAGGCTTTCATGGTAGCCCTGGATTTGAAGGTTGCCTTTCTACACATCCCTATTCATCCAGATTACAGGAAATACCTCAGATTTGCAATAGGCTCTTGCCATTTTCAATTCTCTGCCTTACCTTTTGGACTCTCTACTGCTCCCTGAGTCTTCACAAAGTGCCTGGCCCCCATCATTGCCCACTGCAGGCTCAGGATATTCAGATATACCTATACCTGGATGACCTGCTCATTCTTCATCAAGACCACCCACTCCTTCTACTTCACCTACAACAGATACTCTCCACCCTACCTCAGCTAGGGTTTACCATAAACCACAAAAATGTCTCACCTGATCCCCTCCCAAGACCTGGTTTTCATGGGGTGAAGGATCAGAACAGACAAAATGAAAGCCTTCGTTCCAGATCAAGGAATCCTAGAACTTTGTCTATACTTCCAAAATCTTCTTTCACATGTTTCCTTGACAGCTCGAGAAATTTTAAGAGTTCTAGGGCACATAGCATCACTTATACCCATGTTGCCCCTGGCAAAATTCGACATGTGGAAAATCCAGTGGGTCCTGAAAAACCTATCGAGCCAACACTCCCAGCCCCTGGACACCACCCCCTCCCCTTACTTCAATGTTTGAAGAAAAAACTCCAGTGGTGGATATCAGCTCTCCACCGCAACCAAGGGACCCACCTTCAGGTCCCTATACCCCTCCAACAGGTCTCCACAGATACTTCCGACATGTGGTGGGGAGCAGTGCTACTTTCAAACTAAAAACAACTCTCGGTGCAAGCCATTTGGTCCAACCCAAGACAAAAGGACCATACCAACATCAAAGAAATGAGGGCTTTACACTTGGCACTATTAACCTTCAAATCAGCCCTTCAACCAGGAACCCTGAAAGTAATCACAGACAATATGATGGTCCTGTGGTACATAAACTAGCAGGGGGGAACAAAGTCATACCCTCTGTGCAGCCTAGCAGTCCAGATCTGGAACCAAGCAGTAGCTCTCCACATTCATCTGGTAGCTGTTTATATCCCTTCAACAGAGAATGTCATGGCAGACTTCCTGAGCAGAACTTCAGCTCCAAGTCATGAATGGATGCTTCACAGGGAAGTATTTCTGGACATAATCCACAGGTGGGGTATTCCACAAGCAGATCTTTTTGCCTCCGCCCAGAACAGGCAAATGCCCACATTCTGTACAAGGAATCCACATCCACAAGCACAGAAAGTGGATGCCTTTTCCTTCTCTTGGTAGGGGAATGTACCTCTCTGCTTCCCCCCTTCACCTTAATTCAGAAAGTCCTTCTGAAAATACAGAAGGGCAACCCAAAAATCCTACTGGTGACTCCATTTTGGCCAAGACAGCATTGGTTTCCCCTCCTACTCCTATTAGCCAAGGGCAATTACCACAGGTTACCCCACCGAACAGACATGCTCACACAGGACAGGGGATCCCTACTACACCCTCAGATGAACAATCTGAAATTAACTTTATGGGTGATAGGGTTTTGATCCCCTATAGACACCTATACTCAGAGGATGTACTCAGTGTTTTGCAGGAGGCCAGAAAACCTAGTACCAGGAGAAACTATGCATCCAAATGGAACAGATTCTCCCACCGGTGTCAACAAAAAAAACAGGACCCTCTGACTACCTCTGTACCTATGGTCCTTTTCTTCTTGTGTGATCTACTTTACTCAGGACTAACATACTCATCAGCAAACTGCATTTATCTGCCATCTCTGCCTATCTCCCCTCCTCTAGCTTTCAGACTGGAGGTCAAACTTTTCCTCAAAGTGGTTCTTCACATCAGGCCTCCCAGGAAACCTATACATCCCCTTGGGACCTGAACTTCATACTAGAAAAACTTACATTGCCACCCTTTGAACCAGCCCATTCAGTATCCCTGAAGCTATGCACACTAAAAACAGTGCTACTAGTGGCCCTTACATCTGCCAGGAGGGTTTCAGAGTTACAAGCTCTCATGGTTACCTCCCCCTACCTTGTTTTCCACAAGGACAGAGTTGCTCTCAGGACCAACCCTTCCTTCATGCCTAAGGTGGTTAATAAACTTTCTCTAAAGCAGACCATTAACCTGCCAGTTTTCTACCCTCAACAACAAAATTCCTCAGAAAGGACTGTCCATTCCTTGGATGTCCACAGACAACTGAGGTATTACCTAGACAAAACAAAACATATCAGAAAGTCAGATCAACTTTTTATCTCCTTCCACCCGAGAGTTCTAGGGAAGGCAGTCTCCAAGCAAACCATCTCTTCATGGAATTCAAAATCCATTACCTTATGCTACTCGCACCATGGTAAATCCCTGCATGGTCAAGTCAAAACTCACTCCACCAGGGCAGCTGCTTCCTCAGCTGCCTTTTTCAAAGGAATTGACTACACTTCCATCCTGGAAGCTGCCACATGGACTTCTGTCCACACATTTACCAAACATTACAAACTGGACCTAGTCTCTAGAGTTAGGGCAGGGTTTGCCAGGTCCATTGTCCAAGGACTCATTGACCAGGGAACCCAATCCTCCACCCAGAACCATACCTAAAAGCTCTGGTAATCTCCCTACTGTTATGAATACTGCAGCATGTGAACAGAAGGACATAGAATAGTTGTGTAAGAACTTACCATAACCTTAGATGTCCTTCTCTTCCATGTTGCCGTATTCAGTCCCCCCACCTACCCCTCTACTTTACCAGATTACATACCTTGTGGCTTGTGGAGACATAACCCTTCTATCCCCCAATTCTCCACTAAATACAAACTTCCTGCTACCCTGAATCTAGCCTACATGTAATTCTAAGGGCTCCCTTGGGACCCTTCTACCCACAGGAGTACTACTATATGTGGCAGTTTATTCTGAGGAGAGTGCATGTAGATGTCACCTTTGTACCCTATATCGGTCTATGGCCCTGACAAGGGACAAATCACGTTACCTCCTGCAGCAAAGACTTTGGTATACTGGCCAGAAGGTGGCACTGCAGGCAGCAACTCCCTACTGTTATGAATACTGCAACATGGAAGAGAAGGACATCTAAGGTTATGGTAAGTTCTTACACAACTATTCTTTATTGGGTATGTGGTAGAACACACCTATTTTATTAATGTGTTCTCTTATAGTGTAAACTACTTTATATCTCGAACAGTATTTCTATAATAATGTAGTTGGTATAAAATAGCAGTAATATTAAGCTACTTTGTTTCTGATAAGAGGACAGTGTACCTGGCATAGTACAACTGTATTACTAAGTTCCTGCGTGCTTGGTACAGCTGTGTATCTGCTACAGGAGTGATGTAATATTCAGTACTGTGTAACTGGTATAGCAGAGATGTAGTATTAAGTTACAGTTTATCAGACAGAAAACAGCTGTAGCACTAAGTTACTGTATACCTGCTAGTATATAGCAATCATATTAGCTTACTGTGTACCTGATACAATACATCTGTAGTGTTAAGTTATTCTCTTCCTTGAATAACATAGCTATAAATTTAAGTTACTCGATCTTTAGTTATACTGTTCCGTACCTGTTATAACATCACTGTTATATTAAGTGATTGTGTGTTTGGGACAACACAGAAGTATTATGAAGTTATTGTGCAGCTGGTACATTGTATATGCAGTATTATGGTACTGCATGCCTGGTGCAGTGAAGTCATAGTATTAAGTTACTGTGAACGTGATACACCACAGCTCTAGCACTGGTTATTTGCACATAGTACAAGTTAATTGTGATGTTAATCAGAACGCTGCAGTAGCTGTTTGGGTTATATTCTACATAGGATATAAAGTGCAGTTGTTTCTTCTTACTATAAATTTAGATGTTCAAGTGTCTTCACTATCACAGTAATAATATTGGTTATTCTAGCTGTGGTAGCCTTTAGCCAGATAAATAACAGTGATTTGAAGCTCTCTAACTGGGCTGGTGGACACCCCGTACCTGATGTTAGGATGTATAGGGGTCATCAGACAGTGCCATCTTACAGGTCTTTCTTGCCCCCCCCCCCCTACAAAAAAGGAGCCTTGAAGTTTGAGCACCAGATCAGGAGAGCAAGGTACCAAAAAGACCCCGGTGTACTGAGGAATGTAGAGACCCATAAGACCTAATGGAGGAGAAGAGGTGAGAAATAGAAGGAAAAAATGGATAGGAAAGGAGTGCCCACTCCAACCGCAAAGGAAGACAGAGGGGAAGGAGGGAGGAAGACATTCTGACATGAACATTTATAGTAAGTTGACACAACTGTAGTATGTTCATTGTTTCACTGTTGCAGTAATAATAATATGGGAAGGTTAGCAAAGCCGAAAAGGAGGAGATTGTAAAGCAAATTAGGCAGAAGCTTAGATGACCTGTAAGACTGCACAGGTAAAACCATCTCTGGTTCTGGAGAATACAGAAAGGCTGTAATGTTTAGTAAAGGAGTGGACAGAGGACCAGGAAGCAGCCACTAAAATCTGTCTGGTGGGAACTCCTCTCAGGAAAGCATTAGCTGTAGCTGCAGCTCTGGTAGAATGAGACTGATATATTCAGGAGTCTGTTTTCCATGGTGTTGATAGCAAAAAGCAATACAGCTAGAAATCCATTTTGAAATGGTCTATTTGCTGATGAGAGTTCCCAGTTTTGTGTTATTTACAAAGGCTATGCTGGATTGCCAACTGGCTCACAGATGGGACACCAGAAATCAAAACAGGGTAAGTTACCTCCACAAAGAAACCAGTCAACAGTGGAGTCCACCAGGGTTCCGTGCTGGGACATCTCTTGTTGGACATCTATTTTTCTAAAGTAAAAGCCAATACCAAAGGGCTCTGGTTGACTTATTTTGCAAATAATTTCAAGCTAGGAGCAGTCATTAATCCCCAAATGACTTGGCTATCCTGCAGGAAAGTTTGTCTCAAATAAATAACTGGTGCCAAAATCATGGACTGAAACTAAATTTAAGAAAACTCATTATTGTGTCATCTGTCCTAGAGAACTCCCACATTAACAAATATGTCCCTAAGAACTGAACCAGTTCAGAATATGGGAACTTTTGTCAATAGTGACTTAACTTTTGACCGAAATATGCCCATTGTTGGAAGAAAGTCCTTCTATATCACGCACCCTGTAAACAAAAGGATTGTGTGCAGATCTAGGAATGTCATTTCCCCCCTTTACTCAGCCCTCATTCACCAGTCATTAACTATAATGCCCCCTTTGGTATATATTTGTCCTGACACATGCAACAACTGGAATGCTCTCAGACATACTTTACTAAAAGGATACAAAGGATAAAAGGATACATGTCCTACATGGACTGACTCAAACCCTGTCACTATACTCAGTATCAAACAGACTGCTAAGAGGTGACCTATGTCTAGCATACAAGGCATCCATCCTCTGACCCCAATACTGATGGATTTACTGCACATCAGCAAGTCAAATGGCATCAGAAATATTCAGTTTAGGGATCTAAACCACTTCTGCAACATCAATAGAATGGTTTAGAGGGACAGATATATCTGCTGCTCTAAACCAGATTCTCCATCCACATAAAAGAAAGTTCATCTTGTCCATATTCAAGAATAACTTGCATCTATAGATGGGAAACAGAAAATTTAACCCAGGACTGCTCCCTGTACTACTAATGGACAGAGGCAGCTCCTAAATGCTTTATGCCATGCATGGGTCCCCTAAATTTATCTGTGGTATAATCCAATTTTTTTCATTAGGGATAATATGTTATTAATGACCATGGGATAGGTAAGGACAATCTATAACAAAATAGGATAGGTTAATTTGAGCACAAAAAGAGAAATGGGCTAGGTTCAAAATGGTCCACAAGGGCAGCTAGCCTACTACTTACCTATAAACCAATGAACAAAGAGTTGGTTGGATTTTCTGAATGACATGGTCCTATCCCGATATACCCGGAGTTGTATGTAAACATGTAGTGAGTGCAGGAGACATTATCCTTGATTTTGAGGGTGAGGGATGAAGACAGAGAGGTATAGTACAGGTTCAAAGAATTTTCTGAAACCGTGGTCATGAAAGAGGGATTATTCGTGAAGGTAACACTGTCCTGGTGAAAAATAAGAAAGAGTTCAATGTACATGAGGTCTTGCAGTTCTGAGACCTTCCTAGCAGATGTAATAGCCACCAGAAAGTCTGTTTTCCATGACTGGAATGTTATGTCAGTTTTAGCAACAGGCTCAAAAGGTAGTAAGGTTTATTTTTCTAGTACAAAGTTGAGGTCCCAAGGAGGTGGGGGAGCTGTTCTGGGTGGCATAAGGTGGATAATACCTTTAAAAACAGTTTCATAAGAAGCTGAAAGAAAAGAGGAGGTTGCATAGGTAGGTAGGCAGGCAGAGATGGTTGAAGAGTGAATCTTAACAGAACAGTAAGACAAACCAGACTTGAATAAGTGAGAAAGGTAGATTAGAATGTCTGTGATCTCTACTGACCTTGAAATGATGCCCACTTGTTGACACCAGACAGAAAACCTTTTTCATTGTGACATAGGATTTTCTAGTGCTTAGTTCTCTAGCCTCTTTTAAGATAGCTACCATGTCCTTGTCCAAAGAAAGGCCTTTGAGGAACAGTCTGTATATTATCCAAGCTGTCATCCTCAAGGTGCAGAGATTGTATGATGTTGCCCATGTTCTGAATAAACACATCCACCTTTTGAGGAAGCATCCATGGTTTCTCCCTGCTCAGGCTGTTTAGGAGAGCGAGCCTTATTGTTTCAGCCAAAGGGTGTTATCAGTATCGGTCCTGGCCCTTCCTCTCTGATTTTCAAAAGTACCATGGGGATGCGAGAAATAGGAGTGAATGAGTAAAGAAACAGATCTGTCCATGGAAAGGAGAAGGCATCCATCCTCCAGGCCTTGAGATGTTTGCATATTGAACAACATTTTTCCAGCTGATTGTTTTGATTTGAAGCAAAAAGGTCTATTTCTGGCACACCCCAAGATTGGCTGATAAGTCTGAACATGTCTATGTTGAAGGTTCTGTCATGGAAGTTCATTTCTGAGGTACCACTGAGTCTTCCTCATGTGTGTTTTGAGTAGAGGAATCATTAGAATACATGAGGCCGTGTAACCTAATTCTCTCATGACCTCCCTTGCTGAAATTACTGAAAGTGGAAGAAGATAATGGAAGTATTGTGTCAGGAAAGTGATATTTTCCCCTGGTAAAAAAAAGCCCTGTGTAGTTTGTGTCCGGCAAGGCCCATAGAAAAACAAGCTTCTGAGATGGGATAGGGTAAATCTTTTTTAGACTTATGGCAGAGAATTGATAGTTTTTTCTACCTATTTTAAACAAAGATGCCTCCTGTCCAGCATTGCAGTGGGTATGTGTGGTTATGCATCTTTTAGATCCAAGGTGACCACTAGTATTCAGGCCAGCCAAAGGCTACCACACCAAGAATAACCCATATTGTTTTTACTACAACAGTGAAACATGATGAACATCAGCCAGCCAGTTTCCAAAGATTAAGGGCATCTTCCACATGTCCAGACAGTTAAGAGATTGAGCAGAGCTGGAGAAAATCATCAGTCTGTGTGCCAAATCCTTCAGAGCTTTCCTGCCACTGAAGAGCACTCCTCTTGGTGGCTTTCAAGGATCGATGGTCATCTAACATTTCACCATTGCAGAGCAGATAAATTCCATTTAAGAAAAAAAAACTCCACCGTTTATTTTATGAAAATAGTTTTTTTGTGTATACCAGTTTGTTTTATGCTAGGGAACTGCCACACAAATTTTCTGTCAGTTGGAAGACTGTGTTTTTATATTAATTTAATGTAAACATTATTATTTTAGTGTTTATTCTAAATTTTTTGTAAAATCTTTTATAAATTATTTTCAGTGATTGGGCTAAGTATATGTGGTGCTTGTAACAGTGTTTTAAGATGAAAACACTACCATTTTGATACCTACCTTTTTACTAAATGCTGTTACTGCTAGTTTTGACAAGACGACAGGTTTCCATCTTGACTTTACCACAAAACAACTTACCAGTTCCTGTTTTTCTTTCCTCCAGCCACAGAAAGAAGAAAATTTCTAGACAGCCTTTACCCCTTCAGCGGGTTACTACCTTGCCTCAACTCCACTGGGTGATTCTGCAGTGCTCATTCCTGGTTGCTTGGATCTCTTCTTCCTTGGTTTTCTGTGGTGTAGTAGCTTCAACCACCATAAATCAGGGGTTAGATACATCCTCTGTAGCTGTAGACGTGCACTTGGTGGGCATGGTAGAACCACTCTTGTCTGTCTTGGATGAAGAAGTGGGAGTGTTTTTCTGTCTAGCCAGACTGGGATGCCTATTCCCTGGAAATATGTCCCTGATAGGAATCTGTCTGCTTCTCTGGAGATTCCTGTTAAAAAGAAGAAAGTTAAAAGGTTAACTTCTCCTGTCTTTACTTTAGACAGGGGCAATTTATTGGGTTTAGTTCAAAGCTTTAGTTTAGGTTCTTAATCCTTCTCATTCTGGATTTACTAGTAAGAGAAGATGGATTTCATCATTTTCTGAAGACTAAATAGTAAAATAGAGAAACACTGACAGGGTAAAGTACCAAGCAAACAAAACAAAATTTAACAAAAAACGAAAGTTTGGTACACCAAGACAATCGAAGCCGACCAAAAATTCAAGTATAAAATCCTTTAATTTGCAAAATCAGTAAGCGCTTTCATGTATATGTAAAAAAATTATGATTTAACGAAAGAAGAGATAGCAGTTTTAAGTAAGGGATTATCTTTTATCCCTTCACAATATGTAGATGTTGTAGATTTAATTATTGATTTGAAATGCTTTACTAGGAATTTAGCACTTTCCCTACATTATAAAGATAATGACAATGTTATAGATGATGCACATGTTTTTAAGAGGCCCTCCTCTTATATACCTTTGACGCACCCTTTAATTGACAGCTTTGTAAAAGCCTGTGAGAGAGATTTGTTGACTGCTTTCCAACTTGATCAACAGAAACCTAAACCAGAGTTTTATAATTTAAGCAAAGGAGAGAGACATGCCTTGAAAACACTTGAGAATAACTCCTCTATTGTTATTAGACAAGCAGATAAGGGGGGAGCAGTTGTATTATTAGATGCTGATTTTTATAATGTGGCCATAAATAACATGTTGTTAGACACTGAGACATATAAATGTTTAACCACTGCTCAATTGGATGCATTGATTAAGAGGATATACGATGATCTCTATGATATGTTGATGTGCAACATCATTGATGAACATTTGTATAAATATCTATTGAAAGAAAAACCCCTTGTACCCACATTTAGAGGGCTACCCAAGCTACACAAAACACTGATAAACCCTCCTTTAAGACCGATTGTTTCCAGTAAAGGATGACTCACAGAAGCCATGTTCATTTTTGTGGAAAAACAGTTACGACCTGTAGTAGAGTCTACTGACTCTATTTTGAGAGACACACAACATTTTCTAGAGACTTTAGTGACATACATTGATGATGATTATATGAAGGATGATGACTTCATGGTAACGTTAGATGTCACGTCGCTTTTCACTAGTATACCCAGTGACATTGGCATTGAGTACCTAAGGCTGTTTTTAATACAGAAGGGGTTTACTAATGATAATATTATTAGAATAACAATGTTAATGGATTTCATTTTGAATAATAACATCTTTACATATGATAGGAGATATTTTTTAGAGGTTACGGGTGTGGCAATGGGCACACCATGTGCCAATTCTTATGCCAATTTGGTATTGGCATATTGGAACACACCTATATCTTAGAGCACGTTTTTTTCAAAACACATAAGATACTATAGACATTTTGTAGATGATGTCTTTCTCATTTGGAGAGGAGACCTCCTAACATTGAATGATTTTATTACCTATATTAATGGCACTACGACTTTCTTTGCTTTAACTGGCAAGAATTCACAGACGCAGATTGAATTTTTGGATGTATTATTAAAGAAGTGTAACAACACGGTTACCACAGAAGTTTTTAAGAAAGATTGTAGAAGGAATGCTTTTTTACATCGAGACAGTATGCATCCAACACACATTCATCAAAATATAGTTAAGAGCCAGGCACTTAGAGCTTCCCGCATAATCAGTGATGATAATGTGTTCTCAGAAGCTATTTTAGACATGAAGACAGAATTTGTCGCAAGATGTTACCATCAGAAGGATTTACACATATTAGGAGAAGTAGAACGAAGTACAAAAGGCCAACCTTTCATCAAGAGAGGTAGACCAACACAAATCAGAAAAATACAAAGTTCCACTAGAACTTCGAATAGATTTCTTATTCCATACACTAACAGGAATAAAAAAGTGACACAATTGATTAAAAGGAATTGGAACATACTATTACTAGATAAAGACGTTGAGAAGTTAGCTGGCACTGTTCCTAGTTTTTGTTATAAGAACACCAAATCTTTGAATCAGATTTTATGTTACGAACACAGAAGTCAGAGATCCAAGCCATCTATCAGAACAGGAACTTTTCCTTGTCATCATTGTAATCAATGTACTTATATAGCCAGCACAAATATATTTATACATCCAGACACCCATATAAAATATGAGTTTCAATACTATGCAGATTGCAGAACCAGGAACGTTGTTTACCTCGCTACTTGTCAGAAATGTCATAGCTTTTATGTAGGTAAAACAAACAAAACATTATGAGAAAGAATAAGAGAACACATATATGCCATCAATAAAGAAAATGAGAATAATGTGATAGCCAGACATGTTATTAATAACAACACCTCACATTATTTCAAATTGTTAGTTTTAGAATTTATTGCTACTACAGTGAGACTAGAAGACATTGGTAATCACACTGAAAAAGAGGAAGGGAAATGGATTATTAGGCTAAAAGCTGATAAAGGCCATGGTTTGAATGAAAGGGTTTCCCTTAAACCCTTTCTAAAAGATTGTGCATTAAAACATTATTTTTTTGTTAGACCCTCCTTTTGTTACTATATAGCATTATGGAATCCATGTGTATTTTTCAGATTTTTTGTATTTTTTAACAGATAATTTTTGCACATAGAGATTTTATGAACCATGTATAATTGGTTGTATATTGTTTATTTTATGTAATACTGGTACCATGAAGCTATGATGTTATATTCTTGGTCATCAGATTTTTTTGATTATTTAACATTACATTTTATAAAGGTAGGATTTTATGAATACAGACACTTTAAGAAGCAATTGATTTTTAATTGTTTGATTGTTCTTAAGTACTATTTAAGCAGACATGTTACTCATGGTTTTTAGAAAGTCTGATGAAACGTTTTACATAAACATGAAAGCGCTTATTGATTTTGCAAATTAAAGGATTTTATACTTGAATTTTTGGTCGGCTTCGATTGTCTTGGTGTACCAAACTTTAGTTTTTTGTTAGATTTCCTGAAAACTGCCAGTGGGATCAATATGGAAATATCTGTGCAGTAACTGAGACCTGGTTCAATGCTCCAGAGAGCACCCCTGCAATACCAAGCTAAAACTGTTACCACACTTTTCGGCCACCAAACCAGGATCGAGGCACTAAAGGTGGAGGAGTGTACATATTCACCAAGGATATTCACACCACCAGGCTAGTTGCCCAACACAATGCGTATGAAATTCTCCAGGTGCAACTAACACTAGGTAAGACTGCAATCTAAACTGTAGCTTGTTACAGATCCCCCACCATGCCCCAAGATTCTCACTACACCTTTCTAAACATACTGGAAAATATTAAGATACAAGCAAGCACCCTAATACTGGGTAATTTCAACTACCCTACCATTAACTGGGAAAACTACTCACGTACCAACACCTTTGCCCAATGGTTCTTGGAATTCATAAATTCCAACACCCTGGATCAACTAATCCATAGCCCCACCAGGGGCTCCAATATCCTAGACCTGGTAATTACCAACATGGGAAATCGATGCTCCACACCTATGGTCACCCCCTCGTTGGTCAGGTCAGACCATAAGCTAATCACCCTTAACATCCACATCCCACCCCCACTCCCCAGTAAGGAAACCTCCATAAAAAACTTCTCCAAAGCCAACTTCATGCTGCTGAAGTCAGAAGTGACAAACCTCATGACACCTATGCAGATGGGAACTGAAAGTTCGACTGCTGAGTCCTACACTAAGGCACTGTATGAGTACATCCACTCATGCATGAATCGTGCCATCCCAAATAGAACCAAGATGCTCACCTCCAAAAAAAGGAAGCCAATCTGGTAGTCCCCTGCCATAAACAAACTTTACAACAAAAGGAAGAAACTGTTGCAGAAAAGAGGAAAATCCCACGATGCAAAAAATCTACTTACCAGCCTCAGTAAGAAGCTGAGATCCCTCGTAAAATCCTCCAAAGCTAGTTACGAAAAAAAAATTGTCAAAGATTCCAAAGACAACCACAAGGCATTCTATAACCATGTCAAGAATATAAATGGCAATGCTCAGATCTGCTCTGAGCTACAACAGAATGGCATTAAATATACTGATCCCAAGAATATTGCCAATATCCTGGCAGATCGATTCAGTGCCAACTTCACCCCCCTCTCACCACCTAAACAGCCCATCTCAATACTGGAAGATTGCTAAATTCCGGTAATAATGGCCACACAGGTAAAAAAACACACTCTCCAAAGCTAAGAATACAGCATCCATGGGACCAGATGACATCCCGGGCTGTGTACTACAACATGAACTGGCACCTCACCTAAGTGTCATGTTTAATCATACCCTCACCTCAGGCTTCATGTCCACTGAGTGGTGCATAGCTACAGTTATCCCACTCCACAAGTGGGGAATCCACCTTGGATCCCGGGAACTACTGCCCCATCAGTCTGATGAGCCTGATCTGCAAGGCCATGGAACGTATTATCATGGAACTTATAAACAAAGATATTGGCAACCTTCAAACACAGGACCCCACCCAGTTTGGGTTTGTGAAGAGCCGATCTTGTCTCCAGAACCTGACTGACTTCTTTGAATCAGTCTCCAGAACTGTGGATGAGGGTAAGGCAGTCCACACAGCCTATCTGGACCTCACCAAGGCCTTTGACACCATCCCCCACTCTGGAATCATAAATAAACATACTAAGCTGGGTATTAATCCCTACATCACTCGATGGGTTGCCAACTGGCTTACTGACAGAACCCACACTGTAAAAGTAGCTGACTCCAAATCCACCTCCAGACAAGTGACAAGTGGAGTACCTCAGGGTTCAGTCCTGGGACCGCTCTTGTTTGGCATCTACTTCTCAGAAATACAGGCCAACACTAAGGGACTTTGGCTAACAAAGTTCGCAGATGACTGCAAACTGGGAGCCATTATTGAATCCACAAATGATGTGGATACTCTACAAAAGGGTCTTACAGAAACCGATTCTTGGTGCCAGAGTCATGGGCTCAAGCTCAATGCCCAGAAATGTATAGTTATCCCCTTTGGGAAAAAAACATGTACCCGTGAATTACCACATAGGTGGCAGTACACTAAACACCGAAAGTGTGATAAGAGACTCAGGGACACAGGTGGACAGTGGTCTCACCTTCAATAACCACATCGCCACAACAGTCAGGAAATCCTTCTATGTGGCACACTTCATCACTAAGGGCTTTTCTTCCAGAAAAAAGGAGGTCATTGTCCCACTGTACTCATCCCTCATTAGACCCATTATAGAATACAATGCCCCATTTGATATGTACCTCACAAGACATCTGCAACAACTGGAAAGGCCACAGAAATACCTAACTAAAAGAATCTCAGGCCTAAAGCAGATGTCCTATGCTGACCACCTTAAAAAACTCCAGCTATACTCTGTTGCATATTGTCTACTCAGAGGCGATCTCTGCTTAACATACAAGGCCACATCAAACCCAGAGCTGTTGGACATGCTACACTTAAAGAAATCCCAATCCCTCAGAGCCACATGCTCCAGGGATCTAAACCTTGTCATCACAATAAACAAAACATGCTGGAGGGATAGGTTCCTGACCCAGAGACTCCCCAGCCTCTGGAATAGACTGCCCATACATGTCAAGCAAAGTGCCTCCATGGCCCTCTTCAAAAGGAACCTTGACAGTTGGATGGGAGAAAGGAAATTCACCCCGGGGATCACGTCAGTCACCCTGCTAGACAGGGGTCCAGGGAAGTAAATAGTGTGGGAAGAAATAGCCAGGGAACTGTTATGGCTAGGCTTGTATAGGCCCTAGGGCCGATAGCCTAGTACCAGCCTATGAACCTATGAATGATAGTGAGGGAACAAATTTTTTTCTCCTTAGGTAATGGATTCTGATTGAGAGGAGGGCATTTATTCTGATAGTCCCTTAGAGGAATTTTCTTTTCATGGAAACATATCTATGATAAACCAGTTGTTGAACTGGGAAAACAATAACATTCCAGTTTCTTTAAAAAATATTATGCTTTATTACAACTAGAATTTCCACAACCTACTTCTGTTTCTACTTCACCATGAACTGCCCTTCTTAACATCCCTAACATGTTCCTTCAACCTTTGTTTGAAACTTCTTTTACTTTCCCCTGTGTATACCTTATCACAGGGACATTTCAAACCATAAACTATTCCAGTACTGTCACAGGAAAATCTCCCTTTACATGTAAAATACTTTTCATAAATTTTGTCAAAACTTTTTACTACATATTGGCAACAAAGAAGTTTCAAACAAAGGTTGAAGGAACATGTTACGGATGTTAAGAAGGGCAAAGAAGAAAGTCCCGTTGCATTACATTTTAAAGAATGTCACAGTGAAAATATACAAGGCTTACAAGCTACAATTTTGGGGGAAGTACAACAAATGTATGACTTTGATATTAAAAGACAACTTTGGAAGTTAGAATCTACTTTAATTCTGAAGTTTAACACTTTAATTCCGTATGGAATGAATCAAGAATGTCATTGGAAATGTTTTCTTTAATTAATTTAAATCTATGATTGGTTAATTGTTTGCAATCATGCTATTTAAAGAGAGAATATGTGAAGTAGGGATATACTCTGTAAAGGCTGAAGAGCCGAGGTGCTAGAGGAGTCTGCATTTTATGCTTTGTAGCTGTTGCTAACCAGATTTTATTGGATCCAGTGTGTGCTTATTTACCTGTTTTGTGGGGCTACATTGTGGATCTACTAATGGACTGGACTGGACTATAACTTTAATAAAATATAAAGGTAATCACTGGCTTCTTTCCTTGTGTGGTGGTGAGATACTTCTGTTTTTCCTATTATTCCAGATTTGGAGAATGTTTTATTGCAGTCTGCAACATACCCAACAGCCAGCCTGCAGACCCTACGAAGGCAGCTAGATTATATAAAGCTCTTCAATCTTACTTATTTTTTATTTTCTAATTCCATATATGACCTTCATTGATTTCTCTTACAAATCCTCCTGAAGCTAAACATTTAGTAAATAATAATCTCTCACACTCTGATAAGGATGGGAAAGTATCCAGTGTATTTGGGAAAGAGTGTATTCCTCTGCCACACTTATTTTTAGGATTCATTTGAGAACACAAGGAACATTATTGACACTTTTCCTTCTTCTGAGAGGAAAATCTTCTCTGAATACACATATTACTCCTGCATCTCAAGAAACCAAACATTCTTTGAAGTGTGTTTATGACTCAGTTGATGCATCTTTCAGGGCAACCGCTACTGGATCTGTGAAGAGAAAGTGTGCATGGTTATGTTTTCAAATTTTACCTGAGGGTGTTAAAATTGACGTTTTGAATTACCTTTTTAAAGAAGGGTTTAGGCTGACATCCTGCTAACATGTGATGATGGAGGGAAACTGATTCAAGGGGTGACTCAGATTTTTCAGCCTTCCTTTCCAAATTTGTTAAAGGTTTCATCTCTAACTCATGATTTTTTTTATAAAAGCAAAATAAACAAACTTGGCAAACGTCTAGCAAGGAGCTGTTCAATAACAGTGCTAAAGAGGTTCCAAAAAGAAGGGGATGCCTCCACAGAAAGCAGGACAGTCCAACAAGCCTGAATGACTATCTTTAAATGGTAACCTCTTCCTTCCCTGGCAAGCCTTTAAATCTCCCCTAAAGTCTGGCTTTCAGTTTCTCTCATTGGCAAAACATAGTTTCTGGCAAATGGGTTTTGAGAGTGATCCATCATGAGTAGAGATGGCAATGGGTGTTCCTCCTTCCTTTTCAGGAGATTCCTCATTATCCATCAGGTCAAACTTATTTTTTTTCTCCTGTCATTCAGTATTTACTTACTTAGGGGTCATATAGCCTGTTCCTCTTTCTCTGACAGGGAAAGGTATCTAATCGATAATACGTATGGTACCAAAGAAAGAAAAAAGCCTCATGGAAACCATTCCTAGATCTTTTCTTTCTCGGTCAGTGTCTGGAAGTTCCAAATTTCAGAATGCTATCCCTTCACTCTTCACAGGCACAGGTTACCAGTTATTTCCCATCACTAGATTTTATATATATATATATATATATATATATATATATATATATATATATATATATATATATACATACATACATATACATACATATATATATATATATATATATATATATATATATATATATATACATATACATACACACATTCTTTTGGTTTTCTATACCTGGATTATGCTATAAGTTCTCTGCATTATTGTTTGGGTTATCCACTTCTCCAATGGTGATCACTAATTGTTTAACTCCAGTGATAGCCTATTTCAGAATGCAAGATATTCACAATTTTCCTTATTTAGATAGCTTGCATATTTTTGCAGAATACTTTTCAAAATGTCTGGACTGTCTGACTTAGGTAACAGATCTCCATCGCAAGATGGGTTTTCAAAAGAATATTCAAAAGTCTTGCTTGTCTCCTTCCCACTGGATTGTATTCAGATATATCTGAGATACTTCAGTTCAAAGAACTTTTTTTCATACAGGGAGAAGTAGATGTCCTTTCTTAGATCACTGTTGCAGTATTCCAAACTGCTGGGTTATTGCACTACATAACCTAGACGCTTGGCCAGGGTGCCAAAGCTAAAAACTTTCATAGAGTCATACATTTGATATGTATTACAGAAGTGTGTGTGGACATATGAGAGTAGATCCTCAGAGTATCTCACCACCAGTCTGAACAGAGGTGTTTCACCCATTGGCCTGTTCTACGCTTGGGTGTTGTTGTGGACTTCTACTGTTATGGTAAGTTCTTACACAGTTGTACTACCTATATGTAGTCTATTCCACAGTTTTCCACTCAGTCTAGGACTTCAACAAGGGAATTTCTCAGGATGCCAGGATTCATTGCATATATGATTCTCATGATTCCTCTAGTGAGACTCCACGTAAGAAAGATTAAGTGGAACCTAATATCTGTATTCTCCCAAATCAACACCCCGAATGTTTCAAATTCCAGTTTGGGAATTTGTAAAAAGGGAACTGCTGGAGAGACCAGTTTTATCTCCCATCTTGTTCCAGCTCAAGTACAGTCTATAACAACAGATGCCTCAAACTTTGCTTTGAGAGCTATGTCTTTGGGGGTTAAAAGTGCAGGTTCTGTGGACCAAAAAGAAAGGCCAAAGCACATAAGCATAAAAAAGATGTTCGCTACTGTAAATGCTTTCAACTCTGTCAGCCATCTGTGGTCCCCAGGACCACTGCACATGATTACAGGCAACACCACAATAATGAGCTACTTAAACAGGGGGACCAGATCTCGCCCTTAGAGTAGATTAGCCATGGTAGCCGGGTATATAGCTATTCTACAGGAATTGTATATTTCATCAGAGCAAAATATTGCAACAGACCAGCTGAGCAAGACCAGGACAGACCCTCATGACTGGAAATTGAATCAAGAGGTCTTCGAGAATTTAATACAACTGCGAGAAAACCTAAGATAGATCCTTTCACTTCCAGTCACAACAAGCAACTAGCAAAACTCTGCTCCAGGAATCCTTACAAGCAAGCCAGAAAAAAAAACAGATGCATTCTCATTTCTTTGGACAGGAATGTTGCTGTATGCCTTTCAACCTTTTACACTGCTATCCAGGTTCATTCTGAAGATTCAGAATAACTCTTCAAACTCTACAAGCATCATTGTGATTACTACCTTCTGATCCAGGCAACAGTGGTTCTTCTTATAGAATTGGCCAAGGGCAATTGCCAGAAGCTTCTTCACAGACTGGACCTATTCACACAAGACAGGGTGTGAAGGCTGCCAGCCCAGCTAGATAGAATTTTGTAAAAAATTCTATGTCATTTGTGAATAGAAAAATGATCTGTATGCTTGCCTTAGAAATGTAAGAAGACTATATGTTCTGTACTGAGCTTCAATATTGTAACCACAGTGCACCCTGCTGGAAAAGAGCAGAAATGTGTATAAACTACATGCCTAAGCAAATGTATGTTTTGATGGTAAAGGCTGGAATATACAGAGTTAACTTGCAAACTCTAAGAAAATAAGTGGAGCTTGTTTATGACTCCGTTATCTATGTTTCAGCTCAAAGCAGACACAATGTCTAGAGTTGTAGGCTTTCCTATTGTCTGAAAACAGAGTTAATTACAGTTTTCCAAGGTAATTGTTTTACGACTTCCAGTTTCAGGCAAGCTTGTAAGATAAGTGTCAGCTTCTAAGAGATAAGTATTTTTCATAGAGACATGTTAAATTCTGTTGGTATATGTTTAACCTGGCAACTAGATGCAGGTGTCAAATAGTGACGCCTCTAGCTAACCCAGCAGTAATGTGTATTATTAATTTAAGAACTATTTCAGAGAGAACGTCTGTGCATTTTATATCTTGTTCTGGACCTGTAAACATCTCCAGCAATTCTCATCTATATTTGCCTTGCTCTGTAAGTAAGTTATTTAGGCACAGTGATTTCTCATAGAGATAAATAGGAATACAGTAAAATTAGTCCAGATGTTTTCTGTATTAATGTGAGACTGTCCTGCAATGTTGTTTTAAAGTATTTCCTGTGATTCAGAACTCTGCTGTCACTGTGCTGAGTTAATGAGTATCGTCTTGTGCTTTTATTATTTATTATTAAATATATTAAAACCTTTTAATTGTGGCTGGTTTTGTGTAGAGATATTTAAGCTCTGAGAGCACTTGCATGTATTTGGTAACAATGTACAGGCCACTCTGGAATAGCCTTAAAAGTTCTGATCATACTTACCATTTGGATCACAGTACACTGCACAGTAGAATTGGTCACCCTTTGGGAAGGGCCTTAAGTAGCTAATAAGTGAGTAGTGGTTGGTGGCAGTAATTACTACCTTTTAGTCTGGACAGAAGGGGGCATAGCTAGTGAACCTGTGCCAACCTTCCCCAGGAGTGTCTGTGTGTTTGTATATAAATCAAATCTCAAAGTGTGTGTGTGTGTGTGTGTGTGTGTGTGTGTGTGTGTGTGTGTGTCAGCTACTTGGGTAGGGACACAAAGCACTGGTTGGACAGAGAGGCTGCTGGAGGTTTTGGCTTGACCACTCGGTTGTGATCTTAACCCTATAGCTGTGCCAGTGGGGAGTCTTATTGGGGATCTGGAGAGAGAGGGAGAAACCAATCCCAGACTGACTGTGATCTCTGTGTGCTCTTAAGGGAAATTGTACTTTACTGTGTGTGTACTTGCCATCCTCCCAATGTGCACGTCCCTCAATGGTGTTAGTGGTGAGGATTGTGGCTCCTTGATTACTGGGCCAGTGCACAGGTGTCACACAGGGGTTGTTTGATATACCCTAACTTGAAACAACCTCAGCTAACTGCCTGGATGGTAGAGTTTTAACACCTTTTGGGCATCTATTTCCTGAGGACGTGCAGCAAGTATTAAAGGAGAAAAAGAAACCTGCTACTAGGAAATCATATATTGGCAAATAGAACAAAAAAATCTAGTCGGTGTCATACAAAGAACCAAGATGCATTTAAGTCTAATATTTATTTGGTTCTACAAAAAAGAGGGCATATTTCATAAGGATTATTGTTGAAAGAAATATCTGCACATTTTAAGCTCTATGGCATAGAGGGCTATAACCCTGAATATGACTATGATGATTCAGGTTTGATCAGCAGACCTAACTCTAGGGGACTAGGTGAGAGGAGAAGGACAGGAGTAACAAGACAATACCTGGTAGCCTATTCTGTGGAGGGGATACGCAGTCCTTATTAGATTCCTCAGTGGAGACTGGAAGTAACATACCAATAATGGGTGCAAAGGGGCAAGGCCCTTGCTAAGGCACATTGAATGCTAAGGTAAAATGGGGCAGCAGGCAAGGCTTAAACAGAAAAAACATTGCCTATGTAGGATGTCAGTACTACTTCAGCCAGTTGAACCCCTACCCTTAGGAGAACCAAATGGGCTAAAAGGCTTTCACTTCTCGAGGAGTAAATGGGCAAGTTTGGCAGGTTTGGGGGAGACTTGATATTCTCCAGGGACTGGATACAATAAAAATATGGTTTTGTGGATGTCAGTCTTTAGACAGACAATTCCAATAGTTGGTTGTCCTGCAGGATGTGCAGCTATAGTCCTACATTCTGGCTGTGAACTATATACGAAAGAACACCACCACCAGTGAATAGCTTACTCAGTTATTTTTCCAGACTGAACTAACTGAACAGTCACTTCACTTAGCATTGATAGTTTTATCTGTCTTTTCAGACCTACTACTTTATCACTGTTAAGTACATTCTTTCTTCATTTCCAAGTAAATGACAAGCTTTTTGGATTTCTTTATAAATGTGTTCTGACAAAGTCACCAACAATCAATGATGCAGCCATCAGATCCCCCCAGGGTTACTCACAAGCAGTTCTTGTTTTGCTCTAAGGAAGACTATGACATGAAAAGTATTCATTTTTCTGTTTTTAACAAGAAAATACATTCTAGAAGAGCAATGTTACTGAATAGTTTTGCTTCTGTTAGTCCAAGTGTGTCAAGATCTTTTCTTAAAAATCTATGAAATTTATATTTGGAAAAAGGGAAACAGAGAATCTTCACCTAAAAAAATAGTGAACCATGTTGAGTTTTCTGAGCATGAGGGCACATGCACTCCTGAGCCCTTAGTTTTGAGTGTGACCATTCCCTGTTTAGACTTTGTAGTTAAAAATGTATCTATCCCTATCAAGAGCTGAAGTCATTTACATCTTCTCCCTCAGGTTCCCATGAGCTATATAATTTTAAGATGATTTGGGGCAAAGAAACAGTATTGGGGTAGGCTGCTTCTATAAAAAATGGCAAATGTTGGAAGGTTCAGCCCTTATAAAAGTTTAGGTTATAATTTTTAAAACAGATTATACTGTGGAGAAGGGCTGTTACATTGTAGTATGGTACAACAAAGACCTATGTGAACTACTCAATGTGGTAAGACATTGTACTCGGTTTTATCTCATTTTGTCAGCACTATATTCCACGCATGGAGGTCATATGGAAGTAATTCTCCCTGCTGATCATACACAATTCATGAAGCCAGCCCTACTAATATACTGGCTGGTCCCAATGAGTTGTGCTTCATAGTCCCCCTCTTGTACTAGCGGGTAACTTAGCATACAGTGATGAGCAGTATACAACATATTAGCTTCCAGAAAACAACCACTCAAGATTTTTATGTATGATAGGAAAATGCCTAGTAGCAACTAAGTCCCCTGTGGTGCAAATAAACCTGCTACCTCCATACACCTCAACTGTACAGATTTTCACAGAATGTACAGATGTTTGCCTCATGCATTTGGTCCATTTTTCATAAAATTGTGTTTTTTCTGGCAAATAATTGGCATGTCATTAAAGGACATAAAATAATGACAGACATTTGAGTTTCAGACTCCATACCCTTCAGAAAATTCATGCTAAAGGAAAACCTGTTATTCTATCAACTTTCTAAGTTTGTAAGAGCAATATTAAAAAATTGTCTCAATTTTTTGGCCTTTGTCCCCCCATTATGTATGGCTTTGTCTAGATTTCTTGCTCTAAGAGGTTGAGAGGTATGGCTACCTCACTTAGACTTGACTGTCCCCCCACACAGTGATGTTGGTGATACCCCACGAATGGGAACTCTCTCAGCACCAGAATCCCCTCATTACTATAGTATTTTAATGAGTCGGTCTGCCATCATGCTTAACAAGTGGAACATGAATCTCACATAGGCATAGCAGTAGCACCCAGAATGGCAGGGAAAATATAGTTAGCAAGGTATACAATGTACACTTTCCTCTGTGCTGTGCTTTACTGTTATGTAGCTCAGCACAGCATAGCAGCTACAAATGGGAGTGTGGCTTAACTGATCATAGGAATACATAGTGAACCAAATTGTACTAAGTATTCCTGTGTGCACTTCATAGATAGTGAGGCTACTTTGTGAGCTGCTGTTGAGGACTATGAATTGTGACTGTGAACCATGATCATTAAAGGTAACATAGAAGATATAGTGTGCATGATGGTTGCCCACATGAGCATAATATGTCTGTGAATCACAGGGCTCAAATACTACAGGGAAAATGTCCATCTCCTGATATCAGTCCCTTGATTGGGCTTTGACCATCTCTTTTTTACTTCATTTTATTCCAAGATTCTGATTATAATAGTATGCCCAAGAATTTGAACTTCTGTGGGCAGATACCTAATTTTAAACCAGTTGGTGCTTATTGGGAGCAGGCATCTTGACACCTGGGTACCCAAGGGTTGGATGTTGATTCTCCAGAAATCTGAAGCTGTTATTGACTATAAATGCACTGTACAAGAGTGCTTTAAACTTGAAAAGGAGGCTGTTTCTTAGTTCACTGATAAAGTTAAACTGTGTCTGGACAAACTGCTACAAAGAAAAGAAAAAGGGAACTTAACCTCATTGTTCATTTTTTATTAAAATTAGAAGAGATACATGAATTTGCTTATTCTGATCAGATTTCATCTTGTATTGTGTTATGGATAAAAATGCAGAGAGCTGCCTGTGTTCATGCTCACTCCAGGGTATGCATCCTTTACTAACACACTTAATGATATGAAAAACAAAAACATTGAAATAGATTTCCTGAAATATGACTTCTCCAAAGAGGGGGTATCTTTTTTAATAACCAAAGATTGAACAGCCTAACACTTTAGGTATTCCTTTATTTATAGATTCATTCTAAGACATTTCTGATAAGATTTTCCATGAATATAACACTAACAGGGACATAGGAACTATACTAAGCAACTGATCACAGGATCCATAAGAAGCATATCCTGATACACCTTTAAGTAGTCACTTAAAAGATCATGCCACACTCTACAAACACTTAATAGTGCTACCCTGTCAAATCAAGATAGGCTGTACATGATACCCTGATGTACTTTTCTTTCTATCTATCCAGTTATCAAGACTGGCTTTAAAGGCAGACAAAACAGTACTTTGCTTGACCTGTAGTAGTAATTTATTCCAAAGACTTGGAATACATTGAGTTAGGAACATGGCCCTCCAGTACCTCTTGTTTATTTATTGCAGTAGATTTATATCCCTAGGATGGGTGGTTGTAGAGCCATTGGTTTTGCTTCAAAAGTAAGCCATAGGTCATCTTGGAGCAGCTGGGAGGTTTCTGGCTGTATAGAGAGTTGTGCTAATCTCTTAGGATAGTTAAAGGGTTTAAGGCCTATAATTTTCTTGGTTAAAATCATTAAGGCATTTCCAGTTGAGTAGTATGATTAAATCTGTATATACCAAAGGGGGCATTCATCCAGTGATTGGTCTGATAAGGATAGAGTACAGTGGTAAGATGCATTATATGGATCTTAAAGATATTCCTTTGAGAAATAACTGGGCCAGATAGAAGGATTTCCAGACTATGATGGCATCATGATGACTTAAGGGCGGCCACGGTGGTGCAGTGGTTAGCATTGCCGCCTCACAGCAAGAGGTTCTCCGGTTCGATCCTCGGCTGGGGTGCCTTCTGTGCGGAGTCTGCATGTCCTCCCTGTGGTCATGTGGGTTTCTTCCGGGTGCTCCGGTTTCCTCCCACATCCCAAAGACATGCTGCAGGTGGATTGGACACTCTAAATTGGCCCTAGGTGTGTGTGTGAGTATGCCTTCTGTGGAAGGTTGGGCGCCGGGCTGGCAACTCGACACCATAAAACTCCACTGCCATTCAATGTGCGGACAAGGTGATCCGCTGTGGCGACCCCTAACTGGGAAAAAGCCGAAAGAAGACGAAGATGGCATCATGATGACTGAATGAGAAAGGGTTCCCACATAAGTACACAGGTTTCTTATGACTATATCTGTCTGAAGAGGAGTACCACTTATATCTGGTGAGAGCAGCTTTTCTATGCAGCCACCTCTTCCCAAAACCACAGCACAACACAACACAACACAACACAGATTTCATAGATTCTTCAAAGAGCACAGCTGTCTCTTTGGGAACTTGATACCAGATTCTGCAGCCATAGAACTAGAATTATGAAAAAGGTTAGGTGTCACGCCTGCATTGAGAACATTGCCTATAAATAAAGATAGCAGTATGTTTGGGCAACTTTGGAGAGAATGCTTACTTCCTAGCCACACTGAGAATAAATTCAAACCAATAACCAAAAAAATAAAGCTCTGGAAGGTTCACCAGATAAAACCATGAACTTTATTAGATACAAACTATGAGAACACAACAAAATGAATGCCTTAACTGTATCACCACATTTTCATCAGTGCAACTTCATCACACCGCATTTTTGTCAGTGGTAAAAGTTGGTATGCTCATCTGATGAAGTTGTACTGATGAAAATGTGGTGATACAGTTAAGGCATTCATTTTGTTGTGTTCTCATATTTTGTAGCTAATAAAGTTCGTGGTTTTATCTGGTGAACCTTCCAGTGCCTTATTTTATGGTTGTGAAATTTGAAAGCAGACTGAGGACTTTACCAAAGATATTGCAGATGTCTCTGTCTAAAAAAACGATTACCAAACTGGCTCAAAGAGCAGATAAAGTAGACTTTCCCATTACAAAGTATGGCAATGACAGTAGGAATGCCTATTTGAGCACAGATGTTAATAGTTCTGTTATTAGACTCTATGTATGGTTAAGAATACAACTTTTTCTAGAGGATGCAAAGTCCACATTATTAAGAGCCCCCTGGATAAGACCCCCTTTCTAAAATGTCATCTCTGAAAGTCCTCCAATAACTAAAATATAAGGAAAAAACATACAGTCTGGACGTACGGCAGAAGTTATCTTTTATGAAATTGGTGAGAGAAGGCCTGCAACAGTTAGGCATGACTGTGAAAGAAGGTAGAGGAGAGGGAATTGAGTGAGGTGGTAAAAATTGAAGCAGCATCCCAACCCCATGTAGAAAATGGTAAAAATAAGGTTGTTAATTGTGCCTTTATCATAAATAAACTAAGCAATAGCAGTACAGTAATAAAAGACCATATTAAACCAACAGCTTGTATAGAGGAGCAAAAAAAAATAATCAGCTGCAGCAGTGTGGTGCTTCCTGTCAACAGGAAAAGTCATTTACTACCCCACAGACATGTAATCCCTGACTGTCTTCATGCTGTGCAAATAAAATGAGTCTCCCTCTTCTCAAAATAACAGAATCAGTCACTGGAGAAGAGGTGTAGTGTCAAGGGACTACGCCATGAAGTTCTGTAACATTCTCATTTCAGATCTCATACCTTCTACAACAGATGACCTGTTGGTTCCAAAGAAATAAAAAAACAAGAGAGAGACCACATTTCAGATCTCTCACCCTTCTACCACTTTCAAAGTGTTTATTGGGGGCAAGACATTTTGTATTTACAAATCTGAGGTTCAAAGGCATTATTTGCCCTTACTCTGCCTTACTCAACCAAAATCTTTAGAGGCAGTAAGTTTAGTTTTACAACAGAATGCTATGTTTTTAGAATTGTGGCATAGTCCATAAGCTCCAGAGACTTGATTTTCAGCCCTCTCAAATAAAAAAAAAAAATTTTTGAGGAGGAAAGTCTCTCTTCAATTGGCAGTACTACGCCAAGACACACAGGGGCACATACTTCACATCCCTATAAAACTGTGTCTCAGTAAGTGCCCTAGTCCATTGAGCAGTAAACGTCTGTCTGTCAGACTAATCCAGTTCTCTTAGTCTCTCTCTTTAAGATGTACATTTGGCTGCAGTCCTCTGCTCTCTTTAGCTGTGTACTACTGTTACTGGCCCTAGTGGCAGCCTAATTTTATGGTGTAGCAGCAGAAAGCACAAATGGAATCTAATGGGTACCTGTTTAACAGAATAGCTGTATGGGAGCAGAAAGTATTGTCTTTTGAAATGTAAATGGAATCTGTTTAACACTGAGTGGCAGAAGTTCCTGTCAGCCTGTTTAACCTGGAGTAGTAGACAAAACGTTTAGGTCCTGCAGTCTTGCAGGAAGAAAAGTTTGTGTGTGTGTGTTTGTGTGTGTGTCCTCTACATGTCTGAATATTGGCTAAAACTTTGTCCACCTCCACAGTGCCTTTATAGGCATTGCCAACCTAATAAACCATCCAACATAGCTAAATCAACCCAAACAATTCTAAAAGTGATACTGCGCTCAATGCCAGGAGTCTAAATAAGAAACGCCACTCCCTGCAAGATCTCCTCACCCAGGAAAATGTAGATGTCTGTGAAATTACTGAGATATGATTTAACACCATGGAGAGCACCCCAGCAATGCAGGGCTATAACGCCTTCCATACATTTAGGCCAGCTACTGCATAAAAAAGGGAAAAAAGTGGAAGTGTCTCAATTTACATCAATATAATCACACCTCAAGGCTGGTCAAGCAGTTTGATGCACTTGAGTTCCTCTGTGTACAACTCATTATAAGTAAAATCCCATACCATATATTTGTGCGCTACTCTATATGACCCAGGTGTTACATACCACTTACTTAAATGAACTTGAGCCACTCTCCCATCAAGCCAACACCATAGTCATAGGTAACTTCAACTACCCCACTATAGACTGGGAATCATACAGGATCTCAGACATGCAGGCTGAAAGATCCCTGGCTTTTGTCATCATGAATGCCCTGGACCAGCTAGTCTGTACGCCAACTAGGGATGCAAACATCCTTGACCTAGTCCTCACCAACAGGGGAAATGTTGCACTCCACTGAGTTTAACATCTTCACTGGTCAGGTTGGACCATAAAGTTATCTCCTTTGAGAAAACAAGAAAACCTGGGACATCAAGTAACTTTGGAACTTTCAAGAATCACTTCAAGGCGCACTTTTTACTTTTAAGTGGCTTTACTGGGAAAGCTCACCCAGACTTTGCCACAGGTTGCTGTAAGGGGAAATGTTAGTTTGTTTTTGCTTTCTTGTATTTTGTATTGCTTTGTTGCCTTCTTCTGTTTTGTATATTGTGATTTATTTCCTTTACACTGAGTTTTACTTGTATTTTGTATTTAAACCCATATTTAAACTAGGAAAGATACCACAGCTGTGTTTCTTGTGAGTTGTGCAGAAATTAGAACAGGTCAATTAAGGTTAATAATCTGTGAACTGAGGGCAGAGCTAGGAACTAAACCTTCTGTTTAACGGGTAAAATAAAACATTTTAAGGCTTTACTGGAAAAGCTCACCCAGACTCTGCTACAACTTGTGAGGGAAATGTTCCATTTGTTTTTGCTTTCTTGTAATTTGTATTTCTTTATTCCCTGCTTCTATTTTGTATATTGTGATTTATTTTCTTTAACTGTGTTTTACTTGTATTCTGCTTTTAACTCCATATTTAAACTCAGAAAGAGACCACAGTTGTCACACAGAAAGGGTTCATATTATATGATCGAAAGCTAGAAACAGAGAACGATCTATAATCAAACCCAAATGCACGAAACCACAAAATGTTGAAGGAATGGATCTGATCCAAAAAAAAAAAAAAGAATGGACAGGCAACATAAAGTGGGGGGCTGTGCCCCCCACACTGCCCCACCTTAAATATACCAACTCCGAGATCGCATCACAGTGAAGAAAACAGCAAAGTCCTGAGAACAGCCCAGCAAAAGTTTTTCCCTGGGAAAAAATTTGCTGATCCGTTCCTTCGATATTCTGTGGTTTCTTGCATTTGGGTTCAACAAATGAGCATTCACTATTTCTATCACGTAATAGGAACACACACAGAAATTAAGATGTTAAGTTGTCCAATCTCGCCTTCGTTCTTGGTGGATGGGTTCGGAGCCGACTCGGCCACTTACTATAGCTCGAGGGTTCTTTACTGGCTCGAGGCTACCCCTTATCCCAGAATGCCCAGCGTCAGCTACCCAGATCTCATTTGCCACCTTAGTGCGAGGTTGCTATCAATACTGGCTCAAGCTTAGTATAATTTTTTTTCTCTATTAAACTCGCATATTGTGCTTAAAATTTGATATATATTTTCTCTTTTGTAAGTTTCCTTTATTGCAAACCCCTTATCTCATCCTTGCGGTGTTTTTTTGTGCTGTGTTGGCTGTAGCCCCTTAGTTGCTAGGCCTTCTGTTATTCCCTGAACTCATTTAACATGGAGAGTACCCCCCTCCCTTAAGGACAGCCGTTTAAGTTAGAGGCTCTCCTTTAAGGTCTTAATTTTAGTTGATTATTGTAGTTTGTCTTTTTGGTAAAATGTCTAAGGAAGTTAAAACCTCTGGTTTTAAAAAGTGTGACTAATGCTGTCAGAAGATGTCTCTGACAGATGGGTACACTAGTTGTGTTTACTGCTTGGGGGCTCTGCACCTGCAGGACTCTTGTGCTATTTGTCATGCCTTTAGTCCAAGGGTCCTGCAGGAGCGGAAAAACAAGCTTATCCTCTGTGGATTGTTAAAACAGGATTCTCTGGCTAAAGCATCTCAGCCAGTGAAACTTTTGAAACTAGTCAAGCTGTTGGCTCCATGTTTGGAACTGACCTGTGAGCTTGACAAACCAAGTGTGTTGGTGCCATCTGGCACCGACAAGACTACCCCTGCATTGGCTCCAACTGTTACTTTGGAGCCATCTTGGAGCCACAAATGAGCTAGGTCTCCTTCATTGGAGCTGATTCGCTCGGTGCCACATTCACCCTTACTTCAAAGCAAGTCCAGTCATCACTCATCTTCCCACTCCTCTCGATCCTCGAGGTTATTGGATCAGGATGTGGAGAGAGTGGTCAGTAGGTTGCTGAAGTCACAGGCCCTTGCTAAAATGCTTTCGAGCCCACCTCAACAGGCTTCAGCTCCATCTGCTTCGATTTAAATTCCTCCTCCAACTATGCTTAGTTTGGAGCCGGAGTCCATGGACGCTCTGATAGTGGTTCCTTCAGCTCCGATGACATCCTCTTCGGCTCCGACGTTGGCTCCGATTACCTTGGTTCTTCCTCCTATCGAGGTATCTGGGCACCGAAGCTCTCTTGTCGGCTCTGAGGGGGGAAGTAGCATCGGACCCTTGTCCGACCCCGCTCTCCCTCTCGGAGCGTCGGCTCAGTTGAGCTCAGCTCCAACATCGGCCTCAGAGCCGTTGCCCTTGGCACAGGGTGGGATTCCTGTCTCTTCAGAGCTGGAGCCCTCCTGGTGTTGAGACCGTGATACCTTCGAGGTAATGTGGAGAGTGCTGTCCCCACAGACGTCTGTACTATCGGTTCCATCGGCTCCATCCCCCTCGGTGCCTGTGACAACCTCTGCTCCTCCTCCAGACCCAAAGCATAGGGAACCTATGCCCCAGGACACCCCATTGGGTGAACCGTTTTCTTCCAAAACCTCCCCAGAGCATTCTGAGCAGGCTTTCCAGAGGAAAAAGTGCAGGAGGAAGCACCAAGACTCCCTGAGTCTGTCACCTCAGATACAGACCTGGATGAATCGGAGGGGTCCCCAAGGTCCCTATCTGAAGATGTTTCCTTTTTGGACATCCTTGAGATTCTCAGGCAGAGGCGTAACTGGACTTCCCTATCCCCCACCGAGGACAAGTCTGTATACCTGGCTGCATTTGGTTCCCGACCTTCCACCTCCTGGGTGTCTCCGCCTTTTGATCCACTCATGTCTATAGTGTCTCGAAAGGCTTGGTCAGCTCCAGATTCCATGGAACCTGTCCCGAGGAGACCCAATAAATTCATCACAGCTCCCCAAGATAAACAATTCTTAACTAAAGGTGTCCTAGTTGATGCCATGGTGGTAGCAGCAGCCACAAAGAGAGAGTTAGCTGAAACCTCCTCATCTGTCCATCCATCAAATAAAGACTCTTGTACTATGGACAGATATGGGAAGCAGATGTTTTCATCAGCAACCTTCTCCCTTAGGTCCCTGAACTATCTCTCCCATTTTACTAGGCTTCAGAGGGATCTCGTAAAAGAACTTGGAGATACCCTACAAGATCCCACAGCTGAGGGAGCTTCAGCCAAGGTAGCTACCCAGCTGGCGACTCTTAATTCAATAGTCAACTCCTCCATGAGGCTTATTTCATATGCAGCCGATGGAGCGAGTAGAGCTGCAGGAACAGGAGTGGCTCTTAGGTTCATAGGTTCATAGATTAGTACTAAGCTAACTGCCCTTGCAAGCCATTTTAAGCCTAGCCAATTATTCTTTGTGAGATTCAAACCCTGCACCTTGTGTTTGTAAGGCAAACACCTTAACCATTAGGCCACCCTCCCAACCGGGGAGACATTCTTGGCTACGGCTGTGTCAGTTTGTGTAACTTTTCAGAGCATCCTTCACCAATACTGCCTTTGATGGCTCCTCTCTCTTTGAGCCTCAGTGAAAGACATGCTTACCAGGTGCCAGCAGGAAGGCAAGACACTCTCTGATGTCGGAGTCCATTTTTTCCACTCCTACCAGGCCATACCCAAAGAGTCAGAAGGGTGGAAAGATATGGTTTCAAAAATCCCAGGGACCATTGCCTGATGCACATGGTGAATTTTCCCCCAGGGGTAGAGGGGGAAATAATAACAATGGCAGATGCCACCTTCGTGGCAGAGGGGGTCTGCAAAATCAGGGTGACAGAGATACATTCCCTTCCAAACCCTACCAACATCCCTGAAGGGATTCCCGACTGTTCAACTCTGCAGGCAGTCAGGGGAAGGCTTTCATTGTACCCAATTGCCTGGCAAAATATTACAAAAGACAAATGGGTACTAGCCATTATATCCAGAGGTTACAAGATTCCCTTTCATCAACCCCCTTTTGTTTCAGAAAAATCCATCCCAGATGTTCCACCCAATCTAAGGGATCAGGCAGTCACAGAAGTTTCAAGACTGCTAGAAAAAAGAGCCATCCAGGAAGTCCCTGGCAGACCAAGTCGGATCCGGAACTTACTCAAGATTCTTTTTATTGCCCAAAAAGACAGGGGACTGGAGACCAATTCTGGATCTCAACAGATTAAACAAATCTGTACAAAAAGAAAAGTTCCGGATGATAACACTGCAGTCCATTCTCCCCTTTATGGGTCAGGACAACTGGATGTACTCTATAGATCTTCAGGACGTGTACTATCATATAAAAATGGACAGATGGTCCAGGAGATTTCTACGCTTCCGGCTAGGGGACACACATTACCAATTCAGAGCTCTACCCTTTGGTCTCACCACAGCCACCAGGGTGTTCACCAATTGCATGGCAGTAGTCACGGCTCACCTGAGATGTCTAGGATTCCAGGTTTTTTCTTATCTGGAAGACTGGCTCCTCACTGCTACCACCAGGCAACAACTTATAGAGGCATGAGATTATACTATCACATCCTGTGCTCAACTAGGCATCACAATAAACTTCGAAAAAATCTGCTTTGTTGCCCTGTCAATCTATGACATACATAGGAGCCGAGCTAAACACAAGAAAAAATATTGTAAAATTGCCTCAGGAAAGAGTTTCCATTATTCGAAAACAGGTGTCACTTCTCCTGAGGAGCAAAAGAATTCAAGTCAAATATGTTCTTCAAGCTTTAGGGTCCATGGCAGCAGCCATTCTTCTAGTTCCCTTAGCACGCTTTCACATGAGAATCTTTCAGTGGCTTCATTTCACACAATGGTCTTTCCAGGAATTACCCATGTCTCACATGATGCTAATTATGGAATCTTACAAAAGACGCCTTTCCTGGTGGATGGTCTTCCCACTAGTTACTTAGGGCAGACCTTTCATGAAACCCCATCTGGTCACCACAGTGACCACGGATGCTTCCCTGATAGGGTGGGGGGGCATTATCTAGGGAAGACAGTCCAAGGCACTTGGCAACCTCATGAGTACCACTTGCACATCAATGTCTTGGAGATGAGAGATGTGCCTCTAGCATTGCAAGCTCTTCAAGACTCTCTCCCTGCTGGGACTATTGCAATACAGACGGACAATATGTCAATGGTTTGGTACATCACCAAACAGGGGAGAACCAGGTCTTACCCCTTGTGCCGAGAGGCCCTCAGACTTTGGCAATGGGGGATTTCCTCCCAACTTTTTCTGACAGCAATGCATATCCCTGGGACATCCAACGTAATAACAGACAGGCTCAGCAGGGCTGTCTTCATGCCTCATGAGTGATCTCTGAAACTGGAAATTGTGGATCTTATTTTCCACAAATGGGGCCAGCCTTGCTGCAATCTCTTTGCCTTCCTCCTCAACAGCAAATGCAGCAGCTACTTCTCCCTTGTTCCTCCTCCAGGTCAGACACCCAGGGATGCTCTAGTCCACAGTTGGCCTCAGGGACTCCTTTATGCATTTCCCCCCTTTCCCCTAATTCCAAAAATCATTCAGAAAGCAAAATCATTGGGTTGCAAAATGATCCTCATTGCCCCCTATTGGCCTTGACAGATTTGGTTTCCATTTCTTCACCACCACCTTTTAGCCCAGCCTTGGACTCTAGACCCAGTACCAGACCTCTTGATTCATCAGTCAGGTGGACTATACCAATCCCTTCAATCTCTCAAGCTCACAGCTTGGTTACTCCACTTCCAGTCCTAGCCAGGCTCCCCAATATTTCCCCAGCAGTGCGTGATATTTTTGTTTCCTCCCATAAGACAAATACAAGGAAAGTCTATGCTAGCAAATGGAAAATATTCACTTACTGGGCAGAATCCAGGAATTTAGATCATTTCACAGCTCCTGTACACAAGATTTTGGATTTCTTAGCAGAACTGTTTCATTCTGGTCTAGCAGCTGCTACCATCAGAGTACAACTAGCTGCCATTTCAAATTTTCATGTCAGAGTTTCTAACTCCAGCATAATGTCTCACAAACTCTGTAAGGTGTTCATGAGAGGTACATCTCTACATAGACCCCCAGTGAAAGAGCCCCTTCTACTTTGGGATCTCAATTTGGTTCTGGCCTCCTTGATACTGCCACCCTTTGAACCAACAGCATCATGTTCCTTGAAATTTCTCTCTTGAAAAACTATTTTCTTAGTTGCTATTACTTCTGCCAGATGTGTTTCAGAACTTCATGCACTATGTGTTCGTCCTACATACCTAGTTTTTCACAAAGACAGAGTTTCTCTGAGAACCAACCCATCTTTTCTACCTAAAGTTTGTTCAGAACACAATTTGAATCAATCCATTGACCTGCCTGTCTTTTTCCCTAATCATTCCAACAAGGCAGAATACAGATGACACCAATTGGATGTGCATAGACAACCACGTTTCTATCTCCATAGAACTAAAGAGATGAGAAAATCAGATCAGGTGTTCCCTTCATTTGCTAACAACAAACAAGGCCTTCCAGTTTCTAAAGTAACATTGTCAAAATGGTTAGCAGACACCATAGCCCATACCTACCATTTGCGACAAAAAGATCTTCCAACAAAACCCAAAGGTCATTCAACCAGGTCGATAGCTACTTCTGTAGCATTTCAGTCTAGATTGCCCATAGATTCAATTTGTGCAGCAGCTACTTAGGCAGATCCTCATACATTCATTTCTCATTACAAAGAAGATGTGGTCTCCCGGGGCAGGGCTTCCTTTGGTTCCACAGTTCTGAAGAGTCTGTTCCAATGAGCCACCCAGGATTGAGGTGCTAGGGATGCTGTCCCATCCAGGAAGAATGAAGGTGAGATTGGACAACGTAACATAAAGGAGTTATGTACCTACCATAGCATTCCATGTTAGTTGTCCTTCATCTCGCCTTCCTTCTTGCGTCCTTCCCTCCTTCCCCCTTTCTCGAGGCTTGAGAGGAGTTTCTCAATGGTTTCACTGGCTAATTTGTTTTGTTATTAGTTGCTTCCCAACTAAACCATGACAATTAACTGTATATCCAGGTATATTAATGGATTATCTTCTATAATTATGTCTAGTGTGAGCTATCTCAAACGAAATCTGGGTAGCTGATGCTGGGCATTCTGTGATAAGGGGTAGCCTCGAGCCAGTAAAGAGCTCTCGAGCTATAGTAAGTGGCCGAGTCGGAGCCAAGGATTGGCTCCGAACCCATCCAGCAAGAAGGAAGGTGAGATGAAGGACAACTAACATGGAACCTTATGGTAGGTACATAACTTCTTTTTTTTCCCCATCCTCAACTGTCTTTCTAGTTGCCTGCCCTTGTGTTAATTTGACCACATATCTCGATGTTCATCGTGTTTCACTGTTGCAGTCATGACTGTAGGGTTCTCCCCTGCCGGCAGGCAGTCCTCGGTCGGCCAGAATCCCAAAGTCTGGGTCCGGCGTCGGCTGCTCAGCCATGCTCCCTGACGTCAGAGCGCCAGGAGTACAAAGCTGGCAGCCGACGCCATGTTCTCCAGTCTTACTTGCCATGCGGTGATAGCAGTTCGCAAGTGTCAGTCAGCTGACTCCTGACAATTTTTTCTAAACGTACTTCAGTCCGAAGACTTTCTTCTACTCAAAGCGAAGTACCCCGTTGGGGAAACTTTTTTCTTGCTCCAGTCCAATGTCAGAAAAAGTTAATAATTGTATTTCATGTGGGAAGCAAATACCTCATAAGGATTTTCATTCTTACTGGATTCCTTGCTTAGGCCCTGACCACGACGTAGCTAGTTGTCGGTTTTGTGCTAGATTTAATCAACGTACGATTAAACGAAGGTACGATTTTGCATTTCATTACTTCGGTAGGTGTTTTGATTACAAAATGTCATCGGACACGCTTCCGGCTACCGGAGTTCACAAACGACGCAAGGGTAAAGACAGGACTCTGAGGTCCAAATCAGACGATATTGTACAAGCAGAGCCAGCTTCAGGTTCGGCCGATATCAGTGAGGCGCTTTGCAGCCCCTGTCTTCGGCCATTTCGGAACCGATGGCCAAAACGGACTCCCATGAGGAGCCAACTAGACCTTTGAATATTTCAGTTGCAGTACCTTCGGACAATGCTCCTTCAGATGGGTCCGGAGCCGCTGTGCAGGTACCGGCTTCCAAAGGGATTTTCAGGCCTACTCAGCTTCTGATAAAGGTGAAGCCAAAGACAAAGGCAAAGACTCCTTCCAAATCAAAGACTACAGCCCAGGCCTCTTCTGAGCCAGGACCCAAGTCTCAGAAACAGTTACTCAAGATGGCGGAGGACTTGCTTACTATGATTAGGGGTTCACATCCCCCTCCAGATAAAAGGCCAAGGCAGGAATTGTATTATGACTCCTCTGATCAGGCTTCTGTTTCTTCAGTTTCTTCTTCTGACCAGGATTATTCTTTCCCTCCTTATGAGGATTCTGATGCTGAAGAATCCATTCCTTCAGCTTCTCCCCCTGAGGATTTTTCTTTTGGGGAAACTTTGCATGAAATGAGGGAACATTTTCACTGGGAAGGACAGGAATACTCAGAATCTAAGAAAAGACTTAGGGATTTTCTTCTTCTTCCCCAACATAGACCCCTGGCTATCCCTCCAATTTTGGATATTGTGGATGATGCTTTTTCGAAGGCTAACTTAACTCCTGACTCTTTTCCTCCAGCTCCTGTTAAGCCAGACAGGTATTATAGGGTTCCTGATTCCCATCAGTTTTTATACAAGAATACAAGTAAAGCGATAAAGAAAACTGTTAAATCCTCAGGAAAGGGAAAAAACAGGAAAAACTTGCTGATTTCCTTGGATTTTAATAAATAAAACAATGAACAAGCGAAAAGTCAATACACTGTGCAGTGGCAGTGTTATTAAAAAAAAAAACATTTTAATAACACTGCCACTGCACAGTGTATTGACTTTTCGCTTGTTCGTTGTTTGATTTATTAAAATCCAAGGAAATCAGCAAGTTGTTCCTGTTTTTTCCCTTTCCTGAGGATTTAACAGTTTTATACAAGAATCCTACTGCTGATCCTGAAACCATTTCTCAGGGCCCTAAGGGGGTTAAGACCGCTACTGCTAAAAACCCCATTCCCACTGAGAAGGATTCCAGATCTTTAGAAAGATGGGGCAAAAAAGTGTACACTTCTGCAACTTTATCTATTAGAGCTTTAAACTGTCAATTTCATATGCTGAAATACCAGCAATTTCTTCTGTCTGTTTTGAAACAAAAGCTAACTTCCATTTCCACTTGTGCAGATGATAAGGAATTACATGACTTAATGCATGCCACTGAACAAGTAGGGAAGCATGGTTTACACTGTGGTTTTGATGCCTTGGAAGCTTCTTGTAGGGCTGTTGCCTCTGGCACAGTCATTAGAAGGCATGCTTGGTTAAAGGAACAAAACTTGCCAGATCAAGTAAAAGCTAAGTTATTGGATGCTCCTGTTCAGCATAATGTTTTGTTTGGATCTAAGGCTGAAGAGGTGATAAAGAAGATGGAGGACAAGGCAAAATCCATGCAAACGGTTAAGGATTTCTTACAAGTACAGCCACCCAGATTTAGTAGGAATTGGCCTACTAAAAATTGGTCCTTTCCCAATTCAGACAGGCCTCAGAGGGGTAGATACAGATGCTCCCGAGGAAGGCCCCAAACGCAAGCCTCTTACAGACCAAGACAGTGGACTGCTTCCACCCCTAGGGGTGGAGAGGACAGGTCGTATGCTCATAGAAAACAGGCTCAATGACTCCCTCTGTTGGGCTGCAGGAACTTCTTGCCTGGAAGCCCCTCTCGGAGGAAAACTTTCTCTTTTTCACCTAAATTGGACTCATGTAACCCAAGACAAGTGGGTTCTGGATGTGGTTTCAAGAGGTTACAAATTCCATTTTCATACCCTACCAAGACCAAGCGGATGGCCGGATCTACCAAAACATCAATGGTTAGAGGCCTTAAACCAGGTGGAAGCCCTCTTAGCTATGAAAGCCATAGAACTAGTTCCACTTTCAGAAATGGGACAAGGTTTTTACTCAAGGCTCTTTCTAGTCCCCAGAAAGCAAAATTCATGGAGACCCATTCTGGATCTGTCAGTCTTGAACACTTTTCTCGAGATACCAAAATTCAAGATGCTTACTCTACAGCAGCTACTTCCAATGCTGACCAAAAATGCATGGATGGTAACTTTGGATTTAAAGGAGGCTTATTTACACATTCCCATCAGGCAGGAGTGCAGAAAATACCTCAGGTTCAAGGCCGGATCGAGGCACGATCAATTCTCTGCGCTGCCCTTTGGATTGTCTACTGCGCCCAGGGTCTTCACCAAATGCCTGGCTCCAGTAGTAGCTTATTGCAGACTCAAGGGAATTCAAATTTACCCTTATCTGGACGGCTGTCTTATTCAGGCAGACAGCAAGGATGTCTTACTCCAGCATCTAGAATTTGTTCAGAAACTTCTCAAGTTCCTGGGATTCGCTGTAAACATAAAAAAGTCAAATTTGACACCCTCACAACAGATAACTTTTCTGGGTGCTCTTCTAAACACAACAATCCAGATGGCATTTCTGACATACGAAAAACAATTACAGCTGGCTTCAACTTTCAAAACCTTGGCATCATTAACTCAGCTATCTGCAAGGAAATTCCTGCAGGCTTTGGGTTACATAGCCTCCTGAATCCTTCTTGTTACCATATGCAAGACTACATATGAGGAAAATACAGTGGTACCTAAAAAGTGTATGGTCTCAGTATTGCCACAGTTTAGACCTACAGATCACCGTCCTGCCTTGTCTTCAAAAGGAATTCCTTTGGTGGTCCAAGGCATGTACTCAAAACAAAGGGAAAGCCTTCAGTCTGCCTCCAGCCAGTCAGATACTAACCACGGGTGCCTCAGATTATGCATGGGGAGCCCATTTGCAGGGCAACTGTCTGCAGGGCCTTTGGACAAAGGATCAGAAGCACCTGCATATCAATTTAAAGGAAATGTTAGCCGTTCAGAATGCTCTATTGGCCTTCAGAAATCTTCTACAACCAGGACAACTACTGATACGGACAGACAACACCACAGTTATGTGGTACATAAACAAGCAAGGGGGATCACATTCCTATCCCCTTTGCAGACTAGCCATGAATCTATGGAACACAGCTCTAGCTTGCAAACTGGACCTTCAAGCTCAGTTTCTACCAGGGAAGCAAAACATCCTAGCAGACAGTCTGAGCAGAAACCTGTCAGACCCACACGAATGGATGCTGGACACCGAAATATTCAAGATGATTTCAGCAGTCTGGGGATGTACTCACATAGACCTTTTTGCATCCCACCTCAATCATCAACTACAGATTTTTTGCACAAGGACATTCCACGAACTAGCTTGGAAAGTGGATGCACTATCATTCAGTTGGAGAAACCTCTCTGGGTATGCCTTCCCGCCTCTACCTCTTCTTCCACGGGTGTTATTAAAGATCAAACAGGACAAGCCCAAGATGATAATTTTACTGGCCCCAAATTGTCCTCGACAGTTTTGGTACCCAACACTGAAAAACCTTTCTCTGGAGCCCCCTTGGGTTTTACCTCAGACTGCGAACCTTCTGTCCCAACACCAGGGTCAGGTTCTGCACTCCCATGTCAAAACTCTCAGCCTGGCTGCCTGGTTAATCCAGGGTCTATGATTCATTCTCTCCTACCCAAGCAGGTTTTGGATGTCATTTTAGAAGCCAGACGTCCTAGCACTAGAAAATCTTATGCAGGAAAATGGAAAAGATTTTGCACCTGGATGCAGGCTCAGGATTCGGATCCTCTTATTCCTAACATTCCTCTGATTTTACTTTACCTGACAGACCTCTTACATAAGGGTCTCTCTTTTTCTTCCATAAAGATACATGCCTCTTCTATTTCTGCTCATTATAATACAGACCCTCCAATCTTTTCCCACCAGCTCATGAGACAGTTTCTCAGAGGAGCTAAGAACTTAAGGCCCCCTAGATCTCCACCCATTCCTGCCAGGGATCTCAACTATGTTTTGAAAAAACTCACCTTACCTCCTTTTGAGCCTGCTGCCACATCTGACATCAAGTTTTTATCTTGGAAGACAGCCATCCTGTTAGCTCTGACCTCTGCTAGGAGAGTTTCGGAGTTGCAAGCTCTCATGGCTGTGGAACCTTATATTATTTTTTCACCAAGACAGGGTGTCTTTAAGGACTAATCCTACTTTCATGCCTAAGGTGGTTTCCAAAGTGGCTTTAAATCAAACTATTCACCTGCCAACTTTTTTCCCCAGTCCTCAAAATAGGGGGGAAAAAGGATCTTGCATTCCTTGGATGTACACAGACAACTACGTTTTTACCTGGACAGAACCAAGGACATCAGGAAATCAGAGCAATTGTTTGTTTCTTATACTTCAAGTTCCCAAGGTAAAGCCATTTCAAAACAGACCATTTCTAAATGGATTGCTCGTGGAATCAGATTTTGTTATTCACACCATGGAAAGCAAATCCCAGGGAGTATAAGGACTCACTCTACCAGAGCTGCTGCCACTTCAGCTGCCTTCCTCAGGGGAGTTCCTACCAAAGACATTTTGGAAGCTGCAACTTGGAGTTCAGTGCATACTTTTTCTAAGCACTACAATCTACCTCTCTACTCTAAGTCTAAGGCAGGCTTTGCTTCTGCAGTCTTGCAGGGCCTTTTAGCCACCCCCTCTACTTTATGACCACCTCCCTTTTATTCTGCTTTGGGATTCAACCCTACAGTCATGACTGCAACAGTGAAACACGATGAACATAGTACAGTTGTGTACACTTACCATAAATGTAGATGTTCGAGTGTCTTCACTGTTGCAGTCTGCTACCTTCCCTCCTGTCCCCTCTTATTTTTTCTTTTGTGTGGTTCCCTTCTTCACCCTTCTTCTGAGGTGTATTTGCAAAGGGTATGGGATTTTACTCATTTTGGAACACCTGACATCTGGGGCAAGAAAAACAGGAGAACATGGCGTTGGCTGCCAGCTTTGTACTCCTGGCGCTCTGACGTCAGGGAGCATGGCTGAGTAGCCGACGCCGGACCCAGACTTTGGGATTCTGGCCAACCGAGGACTGCCTGCCGGCAGAGGAGAACCCTACAGTCATGACTGCAACAGTGAAGACACTCGAACATCTACATTTATGGTATGTGTACGCAACTGTACTTTCCCTCTCCTCTTTTATTGGATATTGTGAGTAAGAAAAACATTGCCATTTTGTGAAATCACTCCCTTTCAACTATTTAAATTTATTGGCCATCCCATTGTATTCTATAGAACCAGAATACAAAGTGCCACTACCTTCCAGTCTGTCTTGCACATTTTAGAAGGCTTAAATTAATCCTGAAAACATTGTTGACATCTACGAATAAAGTTCAAGTTATAAACCAATTTGCTCTTCCTGTCCTAACTTACAGTTTTGGAGTGATTAACTGGCTGCAAAAGGTGTTGGATAGATTAGACAGGAAAACAAGAAGGATGCTTCATGTTCATGTTCCCCATTCAGAAAGCTGTATGGGCCTCCTTGAAACTGATTACATGTATAGATCTGCAATCGTGGGACTGCGTACATATCTGCTGACCTCACAAGACTCAAGCATAGTGAAAGTTTTGAAACATGAGGGGAATAAATCTAAGATGACTTCCCTGCTTTGTCTAGCAGAAGCATATCAGTGTCAAGAAGGAATGGAAATCAGATCAGATGTAGATGTAAATCAGGCAGCAACTGAATGTGCTAAAAAAACAAAAGAAAGATTATAAGGTGAAGGATCAGATGACAAGGCAAGAAATGTGGAAAATGCATAATTGTAGCTGTAAGTATAGAAAACTCCTGGAACAACCTCATGCTGATCAGGATCGAATGCAGGAATGGTAAGGAGAGGCATACTCAAACCAAAAGATGAAAGGTTAATATCGGTGGCCCAAGATAGTGAACTACGTACATGTTGGTTTACAAAGTCCATTGAACATAAAGTCTGCTCTTCAATTTTCCCTTGCAACTAGCCAGCTTTTTAGATTTAGCACTCAAATCTGTTTTTTTGAGCTCAGCACTTTTTCATTGTAAGCGCTAAATAAGTTATAAATTACTACAGTACTCAACTTTCCTCAATTGTCTAGAGGAAAACAGTTTTTAGTGCTTAATAAATAAGCACCTATTCAGGGATGTCTAAAGGTCAGCTCCTGGTGTTTTTTCCTGTCTACCTGATAAATTTGGGCATCTTGGTGCAATGCAGCAATTGCCTCATGTACACAGACAACCCTCTCTTCCTACCACCCAACACTATGACCTGTGAGAGATGCACTTATATAGCCAAACTGGAAGCAAAGCTGTCCACCGAAGACTGGACTAGACAGTCAAGAGGAGACAGTAAACACTTGCACCGCATCACACTCATCACATAGTCCCTCAAAACCTGCACCACCAAAACACACACACAGAAGCACAAAAAACACAACTACATTTGCGGAGGCTCTCAGTAAAAATCTGCCCAAACAACCGAGACCTCCAAAGCAGAAATGCAAGCAACCTCCACCCCCAACACAACCCAAATGACACATAGCCCACATACTCAGTGTGCCACTCATCTACAGCCCATAAGGCATAACGTACCCAACACTCTAGTCATAGGTGACTCTATAGTCAGGCACACTGATGTTCCACTCACCAGGCTAAACAAGGAAAAAGTTACTGTCAGCTGCCTGTTGGGTGCCAGTATCCACCACATAACGCACTCACTCAGGTCACTCCATAGCAAGTACAAATATAACTCTGTCATTGTCCATGTTGGTGTGAATGACCTGAGATGTACCTCCCTGAACTATATGAAAAGAGTCATGGAGGAGCTCTCCGATCGTGTAGCCCATGCAGGTATGACCCTAGCCCTGAGTAGCATCCTGCTATCACCCAGAATGATACCACAGTACAAGGACAAAATAATTGACTTTAACAATCGGCTAAGCTTCTGGTGTCATTCTAAGGGAATCAGGTGTCTGTCTGCCTGGGGTGACATGATTGACAGACCACACTGCTTTGCCAGAGATGGCCTGCACCTGTCACCCCTGGTATTCCGGATACTGGCAAAGGCTCTTGCCACCCCTATAGTGCCTTTTTTAGGCAAGATTCAAATGACAAATTCACCACTATAACAGGTACAATCAAGCAAAATCTGAAGGTAATTCTAACTAATGCTGGAAGTCTAAACCTCAAAATGCACTCACTTGAGGCACTCCTTAAAATGGAGAACATTGACATCTGTGCAGTGACAGAGACCTGGTTCAAAGCTCCAGAGAGCACCCCTGCATTACCAGGCTATAATTCATACCACACCTTTTGGCCACCAAACCTGGACCAAAACACTAAAGGTGGAGGCGTGTCCATATTCATTAGGGATATCCACACCTCCAAGCTAGTTGCTCAGCGTAATGCATCTGAGATTATCCAAGTTCATCTAACTCTGGGCAAAACTGCAATCCAGATTGTAGCTTGCTACAGACCTCCCCACCATGCCCCAGGATTCCCACTCCTCTTTTCTTGATACACTGGAAAATATTAAGGTACAACCCAACACTCTAATAATGGGTGATTTCAACTACCCTACCATTAACTGGGTACCAACTCTTTTGCTCGACGTTTTCTGGAAATCATCAATTCCAAAGCCTTGGATCAACTTATCCACACCCCCACCAGGGGTAACAATATCCTAGACCTGGTCATCACCAACATGGGTGACCAGTGTTCCACACCAGCTGTCAGCTCCTCGTTGGTCAGATCTGGCCACAAGCTAATCACCCTAAACATCCACATCCCGCTCCCACCCCCATTAGGAAAACAACCGTAAAAAATTTCTCCAAAGCCAACTTCACGCTTCTTAAGACAGAAGTGGCAAACTTCACAACACCCATGCAGATGGACAATAGAGGTACGACTGCTGAATCCTACACAAATGCACTTTATAAGCACGTACTCCAGTGCATGGATTGTGCTATCACTAACAGAGCCAAGATGTTATCCTCCAAAAAAAAGGAAGCCAATCTGGTGGTCTTCTGCCATAAACATACTCTACAACAGAAGAAAGAAATTGTTGCAAAAAAGAGTAAAATCACGCAATTGGAGGAACTCCCTGGTCAGCCTCAGTAAGAAGCTGAGATCCCTCATAAAATCCTCCAAAACTAGTTCTGAAAACAAAATCGCCACTGATTCTAAAGACAGCCACAAAGCATTCTATAGCTATGTCAAGAATCTCAATGGCAACACTCAAATCTGCTCTGAGTTACAGCACAATGATACTAAATATACAGAACCAACTGATATTGCCAACATCCTGGCAGATAGGTTCAGTGCTAACTTTACCCCCCTCTCACCCCCTAAAGGGCCCATCTTTATACCAGAAGAATGCAAAGTTCCTGTAATCACAGCTGCACAGGTAAAAACCTCACTCTCCAAAGCCAAGAACACAGCATCCATGGGACCTGACAACATCCCAGGTTGCCTTCTACACGAACTACAAAATGAACTGGCACCCCACCTAAGTACCATGTTCAATCATAGCCTCACCTCAGGCTTTGTGCCCATTGAATGGCGTACCACAACAGTTATCCCACTCCACAAAGGGGGGGCCACAACAGACCCCGGGAACCCTTGCCCCATTAGTCTGATGAGCCTGGTCTGCAAGGCCATGGAACGTATCATCATGGAACACATAAACAAAGAAACTGGAGATCTCCAAACTCTGGACCCCACACAGTTCAGGTTTGTAAAAAGCAGATCATGTCTCCTAAACCTGATAGACTTCTTTGAAGTAGTCACCAAAGCCATAGATGAGGGTAAGGTGGTTCACACAGCCTATCTAGATCTCGCCAAGGCATTCAACACCATCCCCCACTCTGGAATTATAGATAAACTCACTAAACTAGGTATAAATCCCTATGTCACAAGATGGGTTGCCAACTGGCTTACTGACAGTACCCACACTGTGAAAGTAGCAGACTCCAAATCAGACTTCAGACCAGTGACAAGTGGAGTACCACAGGGTTCAGTCCTTCTACTTCTCTGAAGTACAGGCTAACAAAGAAGGTCTTTGGCTAACTAAATTCATAGATGACTGCAAACTAGGAGCCATAATCAAAACTCCTAATGATGTGGACATCCTAGAAAAGGGCCTTAATGAGACAGATGCCTAGTGTCAAAGCCATGGTCTCAAGCTCAATGCCAAAAAGTGCATTGTCATCCCCTTTGGTAAAAACTCTGTACCCATGAACTACCACATAGGTGGTAGTCTACTTAACACCGAAAGTGTGATAAAAGACCTTGGGACACAGGTGGACAGTAGTCTCTTCTTTGATAATCACATCGCCACAGTGGTCAGGAAATCCTTCTACGTGGCACACCTCATCACAAAAGGTTTCTCATCCAGAAAAAAAGAGATCATTGTTCCCCTCTACTCATCACTCATTAGACCCATTATAGTACAATGCCCCTTTTGGTATGTACCTCAAAATACATCTACAACAACTGGAAAGGCCGCAAAAATACCTCACAAAGAGGATTACCGGCCTCAAACAGATGCCTTACGCAGACCAATTCAAAAAACTCCAGCTTTACTCCATCGCATATTGCCTACTCAGAGGCGATCTCTGCCTAACATACAAAGCTATGTCAAACCCAGAGCTGTTGGACATGCACCACTTAAAGAAATCCCAATCCCTCTGAGCTACATGCTCTAGGGACCTAAACCTTGTCACCACAATAAACAGAACATGCTGGAGGGATAGATTCCTGTCCCAGAGACTTCCCATACTCTGGAACAGACTACCTATCTATGTCAAACAGAGCTCCTCATTAGCACTCTTCAAGAAAAATCTTGATGACTGGATGGGTAATAGGAAATTCACCCTGGGGATCACTTCTGTGGTTCTGCGTGACAGGGGCACAGGAGAATAATTTTCTTGGATGGTCGAAACCCAGGGTACCTTTTTTGGCTAGGCTTGTATAGTCCCTAGGGACAATAGCCTAGTACCTACCTATGAACCTATGAGAAACAGACAAATGTAAGTTTTGTAAAACAGAATTGGAAACAGTTGCACACCTTGTTGCTAGTTGTGACATACTAATGGCAGAAGGACTGTGTACTGAAAGGCATAATAATGTGGCAAGCCTGTCACACTGGGGATTGTAGAAACATTATAATATTGAAGTAGCTGAAAAACACTGGAAACATGAGCCACAAATACATCACAGAAAATGAAGAAGTCTACATCATTAAGATCACCCTTTACTAACAGTTCAAAAGATAGATGCAAGAAAACCTGATATAGTGGTCCATGAAAAGAAGACAGAAGTAGCATTGATCATTGAAATCACTACACCCACTGACTACAGTGTCTTGTGTAGAGAGAGACACAAAGTTATAAAATATCAGAGTTTGCTGGCAGAAACAAGAGCAATATGGAAGAAAGATACCCAGATGGTTCCAGTAGTAGTAGGCGCAATGGGTCTTATAAAAAATAATCTACAATTGTATTTAGATGTGTTACCGATACATGTAACTCCATGCAAATTGCAGAAGGTGTCATTACTGGGCTCATTGTGGGTGCTGCAAAGAGCACTTCTGGCTAAGATCAAAGACTGAAACAATACTAATTTCACGAACTTTAATCATACTTTTACTTAGGAATGGGGTCCATTCTCTTCATGGTATTAGAAACCCAAAAGAAAATAAAAAGGAAAAGCAAGAAGTTATAGCAAATGTATTGGCTGATAAATTCAGCTTCAACTTTACCCCTCTCTCCCCAGCAACCTTCCCTCAGGAAATACCATCAAATATAACTTCCTCTGATATCACTAGGGAACAGGTCCTTAATGCTCTTTCTGAGGCCAAGAACACTACATCATATCCCAAGATGCCTTCTAAGTAGCATGAAACATGATCTTATCAGGCCCTCTGGAATTGCTATTTAACTGTAGCCTCCAAACAGGCTTCATGCCTCATGAATGGAAAACAGCAACAGTCATCCCTCTGCATAAAGGTGGGCCATCTACAGATCCAGAAGTCAAACTAGTCTTATATGCAAAGCCATGGACAGAATTATCATGAAAAGGATCAATAATAACATAGGAAACCTCCTCATCAAGGGCAGGTCATGCCTACTGAACCTGGTGGATTTCTTTTGAGAAGGTCACCAAAGAAATGGATGAGTGTAAAATGGTTCACACTGCCTACCTTGACCTGGCCAAGGCATTTGACACAATACCCCACTAGGGCATTGTTGATAAACTTAAGAGGTTACTTACAAACCCTTATGTCACCTGGTAGATAAACAGCTGGCTCAAAGACAGGACCCAGGAAGTTAGAATTGGGGAGTCCAGGAGTCCACCTCTACAAAGAGACTAGTCACAAGTGGTTACCCTCAGGAATCAGCCTGAGACCACTCCTTTTTGACATCTACTTCTCTGAAGTCAAGGCCAATGTCAATGGCCTCTGGCTGACTAAATTTGCAGATGATTGCAAATTAGGAGCTGTAATTGAATCATCCACTGACACAAATGTTCTCTAGGAAGGGCTGACACATACAAACAACTGGTGTCAGAGCCATAGACTAAAACTAAATGCCAGGAAATGCATAATAGTATCCTTCAGATCAGGGAACTTGGGGACACACATAAACAGCAATCTAGCCTTTGACCATCACATGTCTATAGTAGTGAGAAAGTCATTCTGTGTTGTGCAAATTATAAACAAGGGTATGGCATATAGGTCCAAGGAAGTCATTATTCCACTGTATTTAGCATTCATTAGACCTGTCATTGAATACAGTGCCCCCTTTGGTCTGTACCTAACCAGGCATATCCAACAATTGGAATGTCCACAGGCATTCCTGACTAAAAGAATAAAGGGCATAAGTAGCATGTCCTCTGCAGACTGCCTCAAGGCCCTATCCCTGTATTCTGTCTCCTACAGGCTCTTGAGAGGAGATCTATGCCTGATATACAAGGCATTGTTGGGCCCTACTCTGATGGACCTCCTGCATATCCACAAAACAAACAACACCTGAATTATCTGTTTTAAAGACTTAAACCTTACCTATGATATAAATAGGGCCTGCTGGGTAGACAGGTATGTATCCCAGAAACTACCCCTTCTCTGGAACAGGCTCCCCATCCATATGAAGCAAAGTTCCTCCTTAACCCAATTCAAATGTGACTTGGAAAATTGGATGGGGAACAGGAATTTCATTACTGGCCTGGCACTTATGTCTCTAATGGGCACAGGTAGCATGTAATTGGTTCTTCTCTCAGAGCTCTCCTTATAAATGTTTCACTTCCCAAGCCCCTGCTTACACTTATCAAGGGTACCAGAACTTGTTAGATATTTGGGATGCATGGCTAGACTTAAAAAGGTCCTTGTGGTCATTAGCCTAGTAAACACCTATGAACGTATGAACATATGAACCCTGGCAAAATTTCAAGCTCCTCCAAACCCAGAGAACAGCACTGTCTGTATCAACGCAACTCTGAGAATTCATGCATTTAGCTGCATGGAGGTAGTGGTACTTACCCAAAATAAGCACAGGGTGTACTCTAATAACAAGACACCCTGGTGGAATTATATCATCATTAAGTTGTATAACAAAAGGAAGAAATTCATGGACATAAATAGGAAGTTCAATGGCCAGCAAGATAAGAGCTTCCTCATCAAACTAAACAAACAAGTCAGGGGACTAATTAAATTTACAAAAGCAAAGTCTGAGGTAAAAGTAGCCACCCATGTGACAACCATATAGCTTTCTACACTATTTCTGAATCCTCAAAGGCAATGCAGAACAATTTGCCTGACTAATTGTAAATGGAGCCACCTATACTGAGCCAGAGGATATAGCAACTCTACTGGCCAGTAAATTCAGTTTTAATTTTAACCCCCCCCCCAAGGCACCTCTCAAAAACTACATTTCAACCACAGCTCCCCCAATTATCAGGGTCTACATTAGATCACCGAATGCTTAAAAAAGCGAACGGTGATTAATCAACCCTATGTAAGTGAAAGCTTACAATGTCGAAGTGTCAGAACAGTGATTTTTTCCAAGGGAAAAAAATCGCTGTTCCAACAGAAAAAAATAAAAAACAATTTCAAACATTACATTAAGAGGGGAGCTTCACCCCCACCCCCTACTTAAATATACCAACTTTGAGACCGCACTACAGTGCTGAAAACGGCTAAGTACCGAAGTTGCCAAGCAAATTCTTTCCCACGGAAAGAATTCGCTTAACAGCCGCTTTGATATTTTGCATTTTCAGCCTATTATGTTCAACCAAGATGCATTCGAAAGAATGCGTCTTCGGTCTGGTAATATAGACCCAATTATCACTAGGGAACAGGTCCCCAATGTGCTCTCCAAAGACAAAAACACTGCACCAATGGGACCTCAGTGCTGGAGCCACTCCTTTTTGGTGTCTTCATCTCTGAAGTCAAGGCCAATGTCAGAGGCATCTGGTTGACTAAGCCCACAGATAACTGCAAACTAGAAGCAGTCATAGCATCCCTAAAGATGCAGAAATCCTCCAAGAAAGCTTGACACAGACTAATAACTGGTGCCAGAGTTATTGTCTAAATCTCATTGCCAAAAAAAACTGCATAATAGTATATTTTGGAAAAATGAACACCCCTGGAAATTGTCTGCATTGATAATACACTCCCAAAGAGTTGACCCTTTAGTCAGGGATTTAGGAATTTATGTAAATCATGACATGGCCTTTGATGATCATCCAGGTACTACAGAAAGGAAGTCATTCTGCGTTGAGCAACTTCTAAGCAAGGGTATGACATCTAGGTCAAAAGATGTCATTATATACTGCTATTGTCAGAGAAGTCATTGAGTAAATGCCCCCTTTTGTACATACCTGACCAGGCATATGCAACAACTAAAGCATCTTCAGGACCACTTCAAAGCCATGTCCTTGTACTCTGTCTCCTGCAGACTGGGCACCCCATGTGCTAATTCGTACACCAACCTTGTCATGTACTAGTGGGAGAGGAAGCATCTATTTAATTGCTGTGATTTTCCACATGTTTGCCTTTACAGGCGTTTTGTGGATGATATTTTATTTATATGGACTGGCACTTTTCATGATTTGCAAGGTTTCATTACTTAGCTAAATTCCACTACAAGGTTTTTGGAGTTTACTCGGCCTTCATCCAGTTTTGATGTTGATTTCTTGGATATTACGATTCTCCAGGATCCTTCTGGTGTTTTAACTATGGGCTTATATCGTAAGCCCTGTTGTAAAAATGCCTTGCTGGATTTTGGTAGTATGCATCCTAGAGCTATTTTTCCTAATATTGTGAAAGGACAATACTGTAGGTTAAGAGGGATTTGTAAGAAACCAAGTGATTTGTTGGCACAGTTTTATAACTTAGATCAGCTGTTCCTGGATTGGGGGTATAATGAATCCATACTAGCTGAGGTTAGAAATGAGGTGTTGGGTTTAGATACAGCCTCAAGGAAAGGCAAAGGATTTTACAATAAGGGTGATAAGGTGTGTTTTATGACAACATATGCAAATGATTTTGCTTACATAAGGGAAATTGTGAAACGAAATTAGCACATACTCATGATAGATCCTGCCACCATTGAGTTGGTTGGGAAGACCCCCTTTTTTGTTTTTAGGAACAGCTTGAATATGAAACGGCTTTTATGTAAAGACACAGTCCAAGGCATTATTAATAATTTAAGTACTACATCTAGAGGTCTGAATTTTGGGACCTTTTCATGTGGACACTGTAGTGTGTGTCCAGCTATTACGACTATCCAGTTTTTCCAACACCCTCGTTTGGACTACAAGTTTACTTCTAGGTTCACTGCCACTTGTTGTTGTTTGTCTTTTCAGCTTTTCCCGGTAAGGGGTTGCCACAGCGGAACTCCGGTCCGCTAATGATTGGCAGTAGATTTTTTTTTATGGTGCCGAGTTGCCAGCCCGATGCCCAACCTTCAGCGAAGGCACGCCCATTCATGCATGTCTTTCGGAGGCCACTCGACCATGGGGAGGACATGCAAACTCCACACAGAAGGCATTCCCCGCACACTAGCTGAGAATTGAACAGGAAAACCTCTTGCTGTGAGGCAACAATGCAACTGCTGTACCACCGCAGCTTATATTACTGCCACTTGTAATAGTGTTAATTTAGTGTATCTTGCATACTGTGGTTTCTGTGAGTGCTTTTATGTGGGCAAGACCTCTAGGAGGCTAAGAGATAGGGTATATAATCATCTCTATGATATCAGAAATTTGAACCAACAGAATGCCTTAGCCAAACATGTAGCACAGTTCAGTACACATTTCTTTAACTTTATGGTTTTACAGACAGTGGCATTGAATGAGAGAGCGTGGAATTTGAATAACCAGCTTGAGATGGTGGAATTTTTCCTGGGCTGAATAATTATCTAAGTCTAAAACCAGCGCTGGAGGCCAGACCCTTGAAATAAACATACTTTTAGGTTTATAATCTATATAGAATTATACATATATCTTTATTATCTTATGATGATACACTCTATCTACATTTTGCACCTACATTTTCATGTAATGGTGTGTTGGAATGATGAGTGTGATCCATTTTTATTATTTCATCTTTCTTTTTATTTGACTATGCTGTTGTATATGTAGTTTATTGTACTATTTAGGAACTTTTGTCTGTTTTTGCGATGTTGTAGTTAGATTTTTATATTAACTGCAGTCCTTGTATTTTGTATCTTAGGTATTTTCAGTTGTATAAGATCCTGTAGCTTTAAGTCTTTGGCTTGTTTCATCATTGCAGCTTAATTGCTTTACTTTATGATGCATATTTGCTCCACTGATTTTAACTGAAAGGATGAGACACTTGCTATTATTTAAATCTGGATGGATGGTTTGTTTTTTGAGATCTGAAGAAGCGTGTTACACACGTGAAAGTGCTCATCCTGTTCTTTGTTCAATAAAGCAAGTTGGATTTTATGAGCCTGATGGTCCTGCTTTGTTGTTTTTTTTGTTTTGATTATCTCCTACAGACTGCTGAGGAATGATATATGCTTGGCCTTCGAAGCAGCCTGTCCTCCTCCAGCCATTATGGCACTGTTGCACATCCATGAAACAAATAGTATCAGAAACACCTGATCTAGAGACCTGAATCTCATCATGTAGGAGAGACAGGTACATCTCTCAGAGAGTACCACTTCTCTGAAACAGTCTTCCCATCTATGAGAAACAGAGTTCCTTTCTGCATTTACTCAAGGACAATTTGGATCAGTGGATGGGTAATCATAAATTTACAACAATCTACCACCTATGTCCCTATAAGAAAGAGGAAGCTTGTAAATACTCAAACACTCAAATCCAAGTTATACCCCCTATAAAATGAGTGGTATTGTAACTGTCAAATATAGCTGGGAAGTATAGCTAGGGTTAAAAGGCCCTTTTTGGTTATTAGCCTAGTAATCACCCATGAAACTATGACTGATGTGTTACTGTGACCATACAAGGCCTGAGGCACTAAATTCAGTGCATTTTTCCCAGCTGTTTGTTTAGCCATTATAACTGTTTTGGCGATACACTGAAATTTACTTTCCAGTCCTCTTTATTAACTTAGTCAACAATGACATGCACATGTCTGTTAGCAAAATTACCCAAAGCAGCATAGAGTTGTTTGGACATATGATAACTTAGTACAAAAGAAAAGAGAGAAAAAAGATGAAAACTGCTAACAGAAATAAGAGTTTCTGCATTTACAGTCCGATACATATTTCCATCAACACTGGTGCATAATATGCTTAAGACCTACTGATATTGCTGAATCACAACACAGAGTTAAAAATGATGTAACAAAAGAGACGTGAACAGTTGATAGCACTGTTTAAGTTTAAAGGTACCTCTTCTGGAACATTGTAAAAACACCCAAGGAAAGCAGGAAGCCAAGCTAGATCCACAAATCTGTTTATTTAGTGCTTTCGTCCACAAATAACACTGGACTTCATCAGAATAACATCCTCACTCATTCCATGAATTTTATATAGTAAAATACAATTAAAAGCCCCCCCCCCCAACAAGCTCCAAAAATTAAACAAGCACAAGGAAATTCCATTTCAATTAAAGAAGCTGCCCTACCTAAATACCTTATGTTTTTAAACAAACAACCAAATGTCAGACAATCATGCAAAACTTTACATGTAAAAGTACAAATAATATGACATAAAAACAACTATCTATGAGCACCATGCATTTAAACAATTAACTTAAAACCGCTCATTTTAAAAAATATGCTGCTTTTAATTTCAGGAAGCTACTTAATGGCAGAGCTTCATTAAGACCTGGACATCGTCAAGGTTGTGCTGATTTGCTGGAAAGGGGGATGTCTTTTGTGCCTACTGATAGGGCAAATATTAGTGATGTTTTACTGCATTTCAAGATGTTTATTAGGAAGCTCAATTGTGCTTTATTGTTTAGGAATAGAAGTGGTCATGTAGGGCCCCTGTCAAATAATAGTTTAAAAAGGCCAAGTGTGTTTGTTCCTCCAATGCACCTAAGGGTGGCCTTGTTTGAGAAGATGTATGAGTTTGAGTTTAGAGAATTTTTGAGGACTGCTGATTATGGGACTCAGGCTTCCAATTTAAACAACGTTGAGGCTGAACTGTTAAAGGTTATTCTTAATAATAAGCAACTTAGAGTGATGAAGCCTGATAAGGGGGAGGTTTGGTTATTATGGACGTGCATGACTGTATTAATAAAATGATGACTATGTTGTTTACTGACAAGTATGAAGAACTATCTCAATGAGATGAACATAGCTTTCAGGAAAGCTGATCTTGTTTTAGATGAACTGGTCTTAAATATTGTCATCACAGTGGAAGAGTTCAGTTATGTTTCTGTATCTACCCTTAAAACTCCTACCATCTTTGGCATTCCAAAGGTGCATAAGGACGTAATGAATCCACCGTTATGTCCTATAGTTGATGCTAAGGCCTCAAAAACGTACTGTTTGGTGAAATATATTGACGATCATACACAGGGCATCTTTAGAGAGAGCATTTGCATTCTTAAAGATTCATGGGATTTCTTGATGAAAATCAGGAATGTTGTGTATGATGAATCATTGGTGTTTGTCACCTTTGATGCACAAGACCACTACTCTGTTAACCCTTATGAATTAGGCGTTATATGGTTTTATGAATATTTATGTTGTTATGCAAAGATGGATGTAGATAAAGCATATGTGCTTAGATGTTTCATGGAATTGGTGTTAGAAAATAATTTATTTTTGAAAATCACATTTTTAAGCAAAAAACTGGGGTGACTGTGGGGGCTATTTGTGCCCCCAAGTTTGCAAATGCTGTGTTGGCTAATTGCGAGATTAATTTTGTTCTAAATTCTGACTTCAGGCATTTTTGGGTATTTTATGGTAGGTACCCAGATGATTTAATTTTCTTTTGGAAAGATAGTTTGGATAAGCTGAATGTCTTTTGTGAATACCTTAATGGGACTACTAATTTTTTGAAATTCACATGTGATATTCAACTGAATGAGGTGAATTTTTTTAGATGTCACCATTAGGAAGAATATTAAGGAAAAGGTTTTTGAATCCAATATTTTTAGGAAGCCTGCCTACTCTGACACCCTGCTCCATTATAGTAGTATGCACCCTCATTATAAAAAAAAAGTCCTTAGTCAAGGGTCAATATGTACACTTGGCAAGGATGATTTCAGATGAGGCTGAATTCAGGAAAGAGTGTGAGGTACTCAAATCTATGCTTATTGTAAGGGGGTACCCAGAGGAGTTTGTGGTAGAAATTATTGCAGAAGTTTGTACAAAAAGGGCCACAGGACATTTTGTTCCCCTTCTAAAAGACGGGACTCTTAATGCACGTTGTAAAAATGGGGAAGGGGGAATTTTGAAAGAGCATTGGTGCTTACCTATAACACTGATTTTCATGGACTTACTAACATAGTGAAAAGGAATTGGAGAGTGTTCTGTCTGGATGATGAATATAGGGAGATACCCGTGGGGGAAACACCAAGGATTGTATATAAAAATGACTTTTGTTTTACAAGTCTAATAGAAAGGGGTCCATCTGGTGCTTTTGAGGGTTTCATGAGAAAATGTGGCCATTGTAGGCAATGTTCCTTTATTATGGAAGGTGATACATTTTTTGTTGATGGTTTTGGAAGAGTGAGGCTTAGAAAAAAGTGATCATGTAGCAGCAAAGGTGTGCTTTATTTAGTATTGTGTCAGGGGTGTTGTGCATTCTATGTTGGTAAAACTAAGTTAAGCTTGAGAAAGAGACTTTACCAACATGTGTATGATATTGGAAAAGGGGATGAAAGGAATGCACTATTTAAGCACATAAAAGATAATCCATAACATGAGTTTAGATTTGCTGCCATAGACCAAGTAGATCTTGGTGAAAGAGGTGGGTCCTTGTAATGAGTTCCTTGAATTTATGGAGCTTAAATGGCAGTTAAAACTTAATGCCACAGCTAGTTCAGGTCTTAATGAAGCTCTGTCATTAAGTAGCTTCCTGAAATTAAAAGCAGCATGTTTTTTTTTAAATGAGTGGTTTTAAGTTAAATGTTTAAATGCAAGGTGTTCATATATAGTTGTTTTTATGTCATATTATTTGTACTTTTATATATAATATTTTGCATGATTGTCTAACATTTGGTTGTTTGTTTAAAAACAAGGTATTTAGGTAGGGCAGCTTCTTTAATTGAAATGGAACTTCCTTGTGCTTGTTTATTTTTTGGATCTTGTTGGGGGGTGAGGGGCTTTTAATTGTATTTTGCTATATAAAAGTCATGGAATGAGTGAGGATGTTATTCTGGTGAAGTCCAGTGTTATTTGTGGATGAAAGCGCTAAATAAATAGATTTGTGGATCTAGCTTGGCTTTCTGCTTTCCTTGGATGTTTTCATAGCATTCTTTCTGTGTGTGCTTTTGGATTACCTCTTCTGGAACATACAGAACAGTGTTTGCCACTGGTACTACTCAGGCACATCGACTGCTATACAGTGAATTACAGATAGCTGGAATCACTTCTGTACTTGTAGCACAATAATGCACCACACAGTGTGCACACGTGTGTGTGTGTGTGTGTGTGTGTGTGTGTGTGTGTGTGTGTGTGTGTGTGTGTGTGTGTGTGTGTGTGTGTGTTTCAGGACATAATAAGCTTTCAAATTTTGTGCAATTCCCAAACTAATGTTTTGTGGAGAAAACTACTGTTGATGGACTTGTGAGTGACAAAGCTGGGTTAGCAATGGAAGAAGTCTTGCTTTGTGTAAATAACCCATAATTCTAGTATTCTTCATACACTGTATACTAGTGGAAGGGCCAATCTTCAGTATGCTATACTAAAAGTTATTTTAATAGGGTGGGGTGCTAGCAGGCTGTGTATAAAGGAAAAAAGAATGCTGTTGCATGCCTATTCTGATGGGTTTACTCTAGGTAGTGTGGAATTTCTTTGACAGCAGGTCAATGCTACAGTGATGCCTAAAAATGAATTTGTCTCCTACAGAACTGCTTAATCCGTGTCAGCCCAAGGGGTAGGGAAGCATTGGTCACTGATTTTGGATTGGCCAGAGAAGTTGTGGAGCTGCCAGTGAACGACCCTGAACGGAAGTTATCCCTGGTGGGATCTGCTTTCTGGATGGCCCCAGAAATGCTTCGAGGGGAGCCATATGACAGAAAGGTAGGTGCACTTTTTGCTCTCTTATGATTTAATGAAAATAACTGTTAAACTTTAACTATATCATGGCATGTTCATTCAGAAATATTGCTTGCATTCTTTGTTTCTTCTGAAATTGATATGTATAGAGGGATTCACTTATGAATCTCGAAATACTGAAATATCGAATTTCAGTATCTCAAGACCAGAATAGCAAAAGTGCAGTTATTCAAAACTGCACATTGTCAAATCTTAGTTTTCCGAATCTGCAGTAGTTGTGGTGTGATGTTCTTCGTGTTTCACTGTTGCAGTCATCACTATTGGGTTATCTGCTTGCAGTAGCCCTCAGTCAGCCTGATTATCAAAGTCTTGGGTCCTGCGTCAGTTGCTGTCTCATCTTCAGTGATGTCAGGTAGTCAGGGGTATAAAGCATGCAGCCAACACCATTACATCAATCTTTCTTGCCGTGCAGTGGCCGAAGCAGAAGCAGTTCACAAGTGCTGATGGGCCGACTCCTGAAATTTTCGTTTTCGAGTTTCAGAACTGAAGTCTTCAGCTAAAGCTAAGTACCCCATTGGGGAAACTTTTTCTTGCTCTAGACCAATGTCAGTAAAAGTCAGTAATTGTATTTCTTGTGGAAAGCAAATACCTCATAAAGATTTTCATTCGTACTGTATTCCTCGTCTAGGCCCTGACCACAGCGCATCTCACTGTCAGTTTTGTGCCTTATTTAATCCACAAACTATTTGTCATCGGTACATTTTCGCTTGTAAACATTTTGGTACTTGGTTCAATTATCCAGATATGTCTTCAGTAAGCCACCCGACTACCGACATTCCAAAAAAATGCAAAGATAAAGGCAGAGACAGGCCGCCTAGGTCCAAAGCTGCCGACGACACTTCTCCTAAGCTAGTCACCAGTTTGACGGTACTCAGTGAGGCACTTTCACAGCCCCTGATACCCGCTACTTCAGATTCGCAGACCTCTACTGAGACCAATTCAGAGTCCGGTATGCCGTGAGATGCTTCAACTGTGGAACCTGCGGATGTCTCTACCTTGGATGGGTCCGGAGCCACTGTGCAGGCACCGGCTTCTGAGGGTGTATTCATGCCTACTGACTTGCATATTAAACCGACGCCATCTTCTTCTTCTAGGCCTAAAACTCGAACCATGCCTAGGAAACCGACGCCCAGACTGCATGGTCAGGCCTCTATGCCTAAAAAACAAATGATATGAATGTCTGAAGACCTTATTACTTTAATCAGGGGAAGCCAACCTTTCCTGTCTAAGAGACCTAGGACTGAATTTGCTTATGATACTTCTGACCAGGATTCTGAAATTTCTGTTTCCTATGATGACCAGGATTTACCCTTATTTACCTATGAGGATTCTGATGCAGAGGACTCTATTCCCTCTGCTTCTCCCCCAGAGGATTTTTCTTTTGGTGAAACCTTGCATACTCTTAGGGAGCATTTTCACTGGGAAAGCCAGGATTACTCTGATTCTAAAAAGAGGCTTAAAGATGTCTTACTCCTGCCCCAACACAGGCCTTTAGCTATCCCTCCTGTGCTGGACATTGTTGATGATGCCTTTTAGGAATCTAGCTTGGCCCCTGACTCTTTACCTCCTGCTCCCAGAAAACCTGATAGATATTACAGGATTCCTGATTCTCACAAGTTCCTTTTTAAAAATCCTACTGCAGATCCTGAGACCATTTCACAGGGACCCAAGGGCATTAAGGCTACTACTGCCAAAAATCCTACACCCTCTGATAGAGATTCCAGGGTCTTGGATAGATGGGGTGGTATACACCTCTGCAACCTTGGCCATCAGAGCCTTAAATTGCCAGTTTCATATGTTAAAGTATCAGCAGCATATTATTGGATTGCTTAAACAGAAAATTATGTTGATTCCTGGTTGTGCTGAAAATAAGGATTTACAGGATTTAATGCATTCTACTGAACAGGTTAGAAAACATACTTTGCAGTGTGGTTTTGATTCACTAGAGGCATATTGCAGGGCTGCTGTCACCGGGTCTGTTATTAGAAGGCATGCTTGGCTTAAGGAGCAATCTTTGCCAGATCATTTTAAAACTAAATTGCTGGATGCTCCCTTAAATCAGGAGTGCCTGTTTGGTATCAAACCAGAAGAAGTTCTTAAAAAGATGGAGGAAAAAGCTAAATTTATGCAGACTGTTAAAGATTTCTTACAAGTGCAGCTTCCTATATTTAGTAGGCATTGGCCCACAAAAAACTGGTCCTTTCCTGCCTCTTCCAGGCCATCTCAGTTCAAACCAGAACCAGCAGAACAACCAGGCTTCAGTCCCAGGCACAGGACTAAGCATTGGGGGGGGGGGGGCTCCCACTTCCAGATCGGGGAGTAGTAAGTCTCCCACCTGTGGTAAGCTGTCTCAATGACTTAACTTTAAATCTTCCATGTACTTCTCAACTGACTGCTCCTTTAGGGGGAAAGATTGCTCTGCAAGCAAAAACCTGGAAACTCATTACCCAAGACAAATGGGTTTTAAACATAGTTTCCCAAGGATACAGATTTCACTTCCACATGTTACCAACTCCAAACGGTTGGCCAGACCTGCCCCCAAATCAGCGGGCAGAGGCTCAAAAGCAAGTACTCTCTCCCTTAAGCATAAAGGCTATTCAGACTGTACCAGTAGTGGAAAAGGGACAAGGTTTCTACACAAGACTTTTCTTGGTACCCAGAAAAGACAACTCATGGCATCCTGTCCTGGACCTGTCTATCCTAAACACCTATTTGGTGATTCCAGAATTCAAGATGCTAACTCTTCACCAGTTACTTTCCATAATAGGCAAACATGCCTCGCTGGCAGCACTGGATTTAAAGGAAGCCTACCTGCACATCCCAAATCAGGGAATCTTGCAGAAAATACCTACACTTCAAAGCAGGATGCATGCACTATCAGTTCTCTGCACTGCCCTTTGGCTTATCTACTGTACCCAGGGTATTCACAAAGTGCCTAGCTCCAGTCATTGCATTTTGCAGGCAAATAAATATTCAAATATACCCATACCTGGACGATTGTCTAATTCAGGCAGAAAGCCAAGACAAACTTCTGAATCATCTGGCATTTGTACAAAAGGTGTTAACTTGTCTGGGGTATACACCATAAAAGAAAGGAAATCACATCAGGTACCCTGTCAACAAATTATATTCCTGGGAGCAAGCTTGAACATAACTTCCCAGATGGCTTTCCTCATGCCAGAGAAACAAATTAATTTGACAACTTACTTCAAACTAGTGGCCACAAAAACCCTGCTATCTGCAAGACAAATACTCCAAACCTTGGTGTTCATGGCCTCATGCATTCTACTAATTCCATATGCAAGAATGCATATGAGGAAACTACAATGGTATCTAAAAAGCCTATGGTGTCAACATTCTCAGTAACTAGAAGCAATGATTCCTATCATACCTTGCCTAGGGTTGGAATTCCTTTGGTGGGCAGAGGCCTGCCACCAAAACAAGGGACTACCATTCACTCTGCCCCCTGCTGCCCAAACCCTAACAACAGATGCAGCAGACTATGTATGGGAGGGCTTACCTGGCAGGGAAGTGCATTCAGGGCAAATGGAACCCAACTCAAATGCACCTGCATATCAATTAAAAAAAATGTTAGCTGTACAGAATGCTCTGACAGCCTTCAAGGACCACATTCTTCCAGGACAATTAATGGTAAAGACGGACAACAACAGTGTTATGTGGTACATAAACAAGCAGGGGGTACCCATTCTTACCCCCTCTGCAGACTAGCCATGGCTCTGTGGAACACAGCCTTGAGCTACCAAGTTCATCTACAAGCTCAATTCCTGCCAGGAAAACTAAATACACTGGCAGACGAACTATGCAGAAATCTCATGGACCCACATGAGTGGAAACTGGAACCGAAGATTTTCAACATGTTGATCACCAAATGGGGGATCCTAGATATAATCCTGTTTGCCTGCCCCCAGAACTACCAATTGGACAAATTCTGCACAAGGACTCCCCACAAACAAGCTTGGAAATTGGATGCTCTGTCCTTCAGCTGGAAAAAATCTATCAGTTTATGCCTTTCCTCCTTTGCCTCTCCTCTCCAAAGTACTACTAAAGATCAAACAAGACAAACCAAGGATGATACTGATTGCACCAGACTGAACATGCCAACACTGGTACCCCCTCTTGCACAGTGTGTCACATCTGGCCCCATGGCACCTACCTTAGACCCCTACCCTGTTGTCTCAGCAGGAGAGCCAGATTCTGCACCCCCAGCTTCAAACCCTGAACCTGGCAGCCTGGCTAATTACCTAATCTCTCCATTACCATCCCTCAGTAAACAAGTGTTGGATGTTATTTTGGAGGCAAGGAGGCCTAGTACTAGAAAATCTTATGCTGAAAAATGGAAGCGATTCTGTGCCTGGAGCCAAACTCAAGGGATGGTCACAGCAGCACCCAATTTACTTCAGATTTTTCAATACTTAACTGAGATGCTTCACAAGGGCCTTTCCTTTTCCTCTGTCAAAATTCATGTTTCAGACATTTCAGCTCATTATAACATAGAACGACCCCTCTTTTCTCACCTACTGCTCAAGAAGTTCCTCAGTGGGGCCAAAAACTTAAGACCACCCAGGAGAGCCCCAACTCCAGTCTGGGACCTTAATTATGTATTGGAAAAACTCACTCTTCCTCCTTTTGAGCCAGCTGCAACTGCAGAGTTAAAATTCCTTTCTTGGAAAACAGCTTTCCTTTTAGCAATCTCTTCAGCAAGAAGGGTATCTGAATTACAGGCCCTTATGGCTTTAGAGCCTTTCATCATCTTTCATGCAGACAGGGTGTCCCTCAGGACCAATCCCTCTTTCATGCCCAAGGTGGTATCCAGTGTAGCTCTTAATCAGTCCATTCATTTGCCAACCTTCTTTTCTAATCCGCAAAACAAAGGGGAATGGATACTGCACTCCTTAGATGTGCACAGACAACTTAGATTTTACTTGGACAGGACTAAACCTCAAAGGAAATCTGAACAACTGCTGGTGGCATTTGCTGCAGGGGCAGAGGGGAAGGCTATTTCAAAGCAAACCATTTCTAAATGGATAGGCCATTGCATTCATTTCTGCTATAAGCACCATGGAAAACCTATCCCACAGGGGATTAGACCCCATTCAACCAGGGCTGCAATCTACTTCTACAGCCTTTCTCAGAGGTGTCACTACCAGAGACATCCTAGAAGCTGCTACCTGGAGTTCTGTACATACTTTCACCAAGCATTATCATTTGCCAATTTTCTCTAAATCCAGAGCTGGCTTTGCCACTGCAGTCTTGCAGGGCCTTATAGTTGCTCCTAATGCTATCTAAATTCCTCCTCCCATCCTTAGCTTTGGGATTCTACCCAAATGTGATGACTGCAACAGTGAAACACGTAGAACATAGTACAGTTGTGTACACTTACCATAAATGTAGATGTTCAAGTGTATACACTGTTGCAGTCCTGGTTACCCTCCCTCCAGCCCCCTGACTTCTTTTGGCTATACCTCTATTCTCCTCTACTATACTTAAAAGCTTTTTGGTGTATTTGCTTTTTTGTTGGAGGTATAACTTTGTGTGTATATATATATATATATATATATATATATATATATATATATATATATATATATTTAATTGCTTCCCATTAAGGGGGGCACCTGACATCTGGGGCAAGAAAAACTGATGTAATGACATTGGCTGCATGCTTTATACCCCTGACTATCTGATGTCACAGAAGATGAGACAGCAACTGATGCAGGACCCAAGACTTTTATAATCAGGCCGAATGAGGGCTACTGCAAGCAGATAGCCCAAATGTGATGATTGCAACAGTGAATACACTCGAACATCTACATTTATGGTAAGTGTACACAACTGTACATTCTGTCCATCGTTGTATGGGGTCACTTTAAGGTTTATTGATTTCTGGGTAGTAAAGACGGCGGGCAACGCGTGGTTATGTTTGGAGATTCAGGTAGGTTTGTAGTTTGTCAGGGTTTTGGGTAGAAATGTGATTTGTTTTACTTTTTTGGAAAGTTTTAGAAGTTGGTTAGGGTAGGTAGGTGAGAGTGTGTGCGTGTATAAGTGTTGAAATTGATGAGTTTTGTATATGTGTAGAATGTGTATTTCTCATGAGATAAGTATAACAGTGTGCATTGGGAGTGTAGGGCGCATTACATTAGGTTTGTATTTTTTCATGTTAGTGCAACCTCAGAGTTGGTATACATAAACAGCAGGGGTTTGGGGGAGCGGGGGGTTGCCCCCATGCTTGAATGTATGCTAGTGTTATGTGAGAAGGGTTGTTTTTGTGTTTTTATGTCGAGGAGCATTGGGTCTTCATTGTGGTCTGTTATTGTCGAGATTTTGGATGTCGGTGTTTTGATTTTTGCTTTTTGTGGAGCTTCTCTACTCTGGTCTCAAGATACCAAAATTTGATATTTCATTTTTTCGAGATTCAGAAGTGAATCCATATAGAGAGCATGTGTCAAATCAGTTGCTTATTTCTTCATAGATTTTTTACAGTTGTTCAACCATTGCTCAAGGTAGTTATAATTCATTTTTATTTGCTCACTTCATGTAGGAGTAATGTCTGTTTCCTGACATTCTAGAGTGATTTCACCTGTCCACAAATGAGACAGTTTTACCTCATATTAACTGATCACCCTTTGTCCGAGGTGGAGTTACCTTGGAATAAGAATGAAAAAGTACAGGCAATGAGATGGAAAAGCCATCACACCCACACAGAGGATGCAGGGAGGCTTTTTCCTTGTTAAAAAATAATGATTTCATGGAATCTTACCATTTGGTGTGTTTATTCATAAGCTGGCAGGCTCAAATGCATATGTTTTGTTCAAACTGGTACTTGAACTATCACAAAGAGTTTAAACCAGGGAGTTGAGATATGAATAGTCTAGTTTCAGGGACTTGTATTGGTGCCAAAGAGAACTGCTGGAGTGAATTATATACAGAGTAACACCTAGGTTTACATTTTTTCCTGGCTATATAGGAGGTATCAATACTTCATTTGACTTACCAGTATGGGACCTAAGGCAATAAGTTAAATAGCAAAGCATGTTTACAGTTCCAATGGAAAAGAACTTTTAAAAATGGATTACTCATATTTTATTTGTAGTTGTGCGGCTAGTTTTGGAGGAGGTAGAGAAGATTTTATCAGACCAGCACTGCCAGCACATAAATGAGATGTGCAAAGAAATAGTATTCATGTTGAGAGTAGGCCAGTTCTTGAATGCTATGGTTTGTTGTCCTAAATGCTGTCAGACCTGAACATTTTATCACATGTCAGCAAATCCAAGCAAATTCCAAGACAATGTCTAGCTGGAAAGTTTAACATATGCACATTAGCTAAGTATTATGTAAAGCCCGTCTGTACTTTTCAGTACTGCTGATGGATATTTTAATGTCAGTTTTCTGTAGAAAGGACTTGCATATCATTTTTTTTAAAGTTTAGTCCTTTTGTTATACCAGAGTCTTAATGAAAAGAATATGCAATTGTTTGTATAGAATGTAGGGTGTTTTCATAAAGCATGTGTGTGCGTTAATGGAATACAACACCTACTCATAGGTTCATAGGTAGGTACTAGGCTATCGGCCCTGGGGCCTATACAAGCCCAGCCAAAAAGGTACCCTGGCTTTTGCCACCCAATAAAATTATTTTCCTGTGCCACTGCCGAGCAGAGCCACAGAGGTGATCCCTGGGATGAATTTCCTATTTCCCATCCAATCATCAAGATTTTTCTTGAAGAGTGCTAATGAGGAGCTTTGTTTTATATAGATAGGTAGTTTATTCCAGAGTATGGGAAGTCTCTGGGACAGGAATCTATCCCTCCGGCACGTTCTGTTTATTGTAGTAACAAGGTTTAGGTCCCTAGAGCGTGTAGCTCGGAGGGATTGGGATTTCTTTAAGTGGAGCATGTCCAACAGCTCTGGGTTTGACATAGCTTTGTATGTTAGGCAAAGCTGAAGTTTTTTGAGACGGTCTGAGTAAGGCATCTGTTTGAGGCCGGTAATCCTCTTTGTGAGGTATTTCTGTGACCTTTCCAGTTGTTGTAGATGTCTTGTGAGGTACATACTAAAAGGGGCGCTGTACTCTATAATGGGTCTAATGAGTGATGAGTAGAGGGGAACAATGACCTCTTTTTTTCTGGATGAAAAACCTTTTGTGATGAGGTGTGCCATGTTGAAGGATTTCCTGACTACTGTGGCGATGTGATTATCAAAGGAGAGACTACTGTCCACCTGTGTCCCAAGGTCTCTCATCACACTTTCAGTGTTAAGTATACTACCGCCTATGTTGTAGTTCATGGGTACAGAGTTTTTACCAAAGGGGATGGCAATGCACTTTTTGGCATTGAGCTTGAGGCCATGGCTTTGACACCAGGTATCTGTCTCAGTGAGGCCCTTTTGTAGGATGTCCACATCATTTGGAGTTTCTATTATGGCTCCTAGTTTGCAGTCATCAGCGAACTTCATTAGCCAAAGACCTTCTGTTTTATGAGACTCTTTTCTCTTACAAGATGCATTTTAAATAAGACGTAGATATTACTTCCAAACACCCACCCACCACCTGTTGAGCACATGTCACATTAACAGGTCTCACAGCACAGAATCCCATAAGAAATGCTAATAATTATGATGGCCTGAAGACTTGCACTGGGAAAGAAAAGCTGCTACTTGAGCCTCATTGCAAACCTGGTAGAGAAGCAACATACCTGTTGATGCACTGGACAAGATAAATGACGAAAAATGCCTTCCTGGCCAAAGCACTGATAGGTGGTGCCTTTATCATTTAAAACACAGTTCTGTCAGACAACTTGTGCCCCCCCCCCCCCCCCCCCACTACACTGTTCTGTGCTTCCACAAGTAGAACTAGATTCTCTAGTTTGCACAGACAGTAAGAAATAAGCCATGTCTATCTGTAGTGGCCATGTTTATTTGTCAGGTTTGCTAGCTGTCAGCCATTATGCTGTTGATCATTACATTTAACTTAATAACTAGGGGACATGCAGATTTCAAAACATCGTACATCATCCACAATATACTAAAAATGGGTAAGTGATAATTCAGGTTGATATTCTTCCTCAAACTTCTTAAAAACAGACTACCATAAATGTACTTCCTTATTAAATAATTTTTTAAATCATATGTTAAAAATCAGACTAGCAATATAAAGTCTTTAATTTAATGTGTGCCATTTTTTCAGATAGTCCAGATACTGTAATAATTCAGGAAGTTACCTAAAATGTAAGCTCAGAAGTTCATTTTCTCGTTTGTAAGGTGTGATATGAAATTTACAGCATAGTTATACAAGTCTCTCTAGGAGGTATCCCTGTAGATCTGTGTAAATAATAAATATGTTAATCCCTTTTAAAAATTTAAGAGAAGATACGGTTCCCACAAATGTGTAGGTTTGACCTGTATTTCAAGACCAGTTTTGAAGCTATGGTATTGGAAGGGAGAACATAGTATATAAATTAAATTGCACAATTTATATTTATAACACAATTCCAATTTAATGTGATAAAAATAGTATAAAGTTCATCTCAGATTTATATCACAATTCCAATTCAATGTGATAAAAATAGTATACAGTTCATCTCAGATGGTATACCTTTCATCATTTTGAGGAAGGATTTCAGCCCGAAACATCAGAGCTATGCCCATATATGTATGTCTTATGTATTTATTAGATAAGAAATGTGCAGCAATAGCCATTTTTTTGTTTTCAGAATTTATACATGCATTTAAACTCATACAGATTTTCACGGAATGTCCAGATTTTTGCCTCATATTTTTAATCTGTTTCTCATAAAATTGTGGTTTTCTGGTAAATCATTGAGGGTTGAAGTCAGAAGATAATGGCAGACTTTTGAGTTTCAGACTTCATACGATTTAGAAAATTCATGCTAATGCAAAATCTATTATTCTATCAACTTTCTAAGTTTGTAACAGCAATATTTAACAAGTGTCTGTATTTTTTGGACCTTTGTCCCCCCTCCACCATTATTTATGGCTTTGTACAGATTACTTGCTGTAAAAGGTTGAAAGGTATGGTGTAGCATTAACCATCTTCACTCCACTGACATTCTAGCAATCTACAGGGACATGTTAGGGATATCACAAGTGTTAGCCTTGACACTCATAGCAGTTCCTTAATATTATGCTATAACATGTGGAGAGGTATAGCTGGTTCTCCAAGACAGCAGAGGAGGGAACCAGCACCCTTCAGGCCTTTTTATGATACAGCCCATTTCTCTAAGATGCTGGAATCTATATATATTGTACCATTGCTGCCATCAAGGTCCCACCTGATTCACAGGGCCTGCAGTACACTAACAGAAAGGGATTCCACTCTCTGAACTGCCAGGGTATTATTTGTAGTGTCTGCGTATGACTCAGGCAGTTAGATTTCACACATTGGGCACAAATCTATTCTATGCTAATGGTTCTACATGGGAACTTCAACAGGGTCACCTGGTTGGTAGGTGCACCCATATGCCAGATAGACAGCCGTGTACCCAGAGGTAGCCTGCATGCAGACAACAAGCCACATACATACATTAAGTTATTTATGTGTTGTAGGTGATGCCAGATATGTCCTGAAGCCCAGGTTTATGATGCTAATATGCAGTCCTCAGACGGTACAGGAAATGGCCTATAGCACAGCCCATACAAAAACCCAAAATTCAGTGGGGTGGGAATCTGTGCTACTGAAGGGTCACTTCTCATGTATCAATGTCACATGGAACAGTTTAGTATAGTCTGTAAGTACGCAGCAGTACATTTATTTGTGCACTTTGTTTCATAACATGGTTTTGCACAAACAAATGGATCAGCAGGTGAACATAATCACAGGAACTGCCATAAGAGATGTAGTGGCAGTAGCAGAAGGACATGGTGGCAAGGCAGGAGAGGAGCAAGCAACAGCAGAATCACAGCAGAGAGCAGAGGTAGATGTAGTACACTGTAGCAGTGGCAAAGAGGCAACATCCGATCCATAGTTGTGGACCAGGACACAGACAACCCAAGCTCTACAGAACAGTGCATGGACTGACCATGCTGTGCATCAGACAGCACCATGCCCACACAAGTTAGAAAGTGAGCAGGGCACAGTCATAATCATTTGCACAAGTGTTTTTTTGGGGAACACATAGTGATCCTCAAGTAAACTTACTTACTGAATCAGCAAGTGGGAAAAGCAGGTTTACTGTGTTGTGTGTCAAGATAAGAAGGATTTTCCTGTTCTTCCTGCACTCAGACTTCAAGGAACACCATTTGGACTACAATGATGGACACCAGTACCACCCATACTAGTAATCATGCAAAGCATGTTTTGCTCATACGCCCTGGTGTAGCTTCAATAAATAGTGAGTGTAAGGCACAAATTCTCAGATGCAAGACTTGGGCACAAGCAGTGCATCTGATGTTTGAAACTCCAACCTATTCTTTCTTTTGCCTACTGGAGAGCCCCGGCTATGACTTACATTGAAATAAAATGATAAGGTCTTTAAACGGCCTCATTAGATTCTTCAGCTTGTTCACTTCCCATCTTACCAGTTACCTTGCTATGTATATAAAGCATGTTATACAGAGTAAAATTAGAATTAGAGATACTGTAATCTGGGTGTAGATGTCTTGTATCACAGCAGCTGTTAACACATGCTTTACTTATAATTAGCTTTCCTAGCTAGGGTGCTCTGGTCCTCTCAGCAGTCTTGCAGAATTATTCTAAGGATAATGTTTTTGCCTTCAACAGAAGGAACAGTGTTCATCATTATAAGCTATAAATATATATATATATATATATATATATATATATATATATATACATACAAACACACACACACACACACACATAGAGAGAAAGAGAGAGAGACATACACACACACACACACACACACACATATATATATATATATATATATATATATATATATATATACACTCAAAAGTGTGTGTAACTAGTAGTACAACTTTATTCAAGGTTCACCTTTGAGTTAAGTGCTGAACAGGGACAGAATGTGCTGCCTTTGATGGGTATCAGGTAAATAATTTCCACAGTTTGCATACTACAAAAAATAACAGGTGAAAGTACTTACTTCAGTAATTTACACTTTAAAATTATATGCATATGGGGGCATCCAACTCATCACCATAACAACATGGCCCTTTTTAGAGGGAGCAAGGAAGTGTAGCATTTGGCAATTCAAGGGAAAATACTTTTTAAAAAAAATTATCTACAAAAATAAGCAAGACAGTTAAATTCACACTGTCAAGAAAATGGCGGTTTAACACATGGTTCTTACCTGTAACTGTCATAACACTATCATGACTATGAGTTTTACTTTTAAGTTGATTTTTTAAAGAAATACTGTGATTGGTCAGGTCTACTTTTCTTTATCGAAATATCACAATCTCGAAAAAGTGCAATTTCGCAAAAGCCGATACACAGAATCAGAAAAAATAATAAAAACTCTAACCACTGTTTTGCAGTGAGGCAAGCCCCCCACACCTCCCCTACTTAAATATACTAACTCCGAGATCGCACTACAGTGGGGAAAAGGATATATTTCATTATCCCCACTGTAACGTGCTTCGGTGAATCATCTTTCACGAAAGTGCACTTCTGATGTAGTCCACTTTCGCTTAAGTGGGTTCGACCTTCTGTTTCTCGACAAACAGAAGGAGACCCGATTGGTCACCTGTTTAAAGGCATATCCATGTGGATGGGGATGGAAGACCTGTATATATGCAGTGGAGTACTTCATTTCTGTACAGCACTAAGTTGTTTACATCAGATTTTAATGATAAATTTTGAATGTAATGGGGTGTAGTTCCCTTCCTACTAATGTAACTATTGAAATATGATGCATCCTTAGGTGCCAACAAGTTGGACAGCTGTATCAATTTCAAAACTCTAATCTCTGCTTTATTACTGCAGAAATGTTGATGATGAACTAGTTTAAGACTCTAGTCTCACTTTTGTAACTGAAGTAGTATTGAGTGAAACAGTTCAGAGCAGTAGTATCATCTTTGTTACTGGAATGGTGCTGAATGACCCAATTATATAGGTGTAATTCTACAACTGTAACTGAAGCAGTGTTCATTGACCCAGTTATATAGGTGTAATCTTAACATTATAACTGCAGCAGTGTTCCTTGGTCCAGTTACATAGATGCAGTTTTACCATTGTAACTAGAGTGGTGTTCATTCCTCCAGTTACATAGGTGTAATCTTACCATTGTTAACTAGAGAGGTGTTTAATGACCTATTTACATAGGTGTAATCTTACAGTGGTAACTAGAGAGGTGTTTAATGACCCAGTTACATAGGTGTAATCTTACCGTTGTAACTAGAGAAGTGTTTAATGACCCAGTAACATAGGTGTAATTTAACCATTGTAGCTGGAGTGATGTTTACTGACCCAGTTACATAGGTGTAATCATACCATTGTAACTACAGTGGTGTTCATTCATCCAGTTACATAGGTGTAATCTTACCATTGTAACTAGAGAGGTGTTTAATGACCCAGTTACATAGGTGTAATTTAACCATTGTAACTGGAGTGGTGTTTACTGACCCAGTTACATAGTTGTAATCATACCATTGTAACTGGAACAATGTTTATTCATCCAGTTACATAGGTGCAATCTTACCGTTGTAACTGGAAAGGTGTTTACTGAGTCACTTACATAGGTGTAATCTTACTATTGTAACTGGAACAGTGTTTATTCATCCAGTTATATAGGTGTAATCATGCCATTGTAACTGGTGTGGTCTTTATTGACCCAGTTACATAGGTGTGATCTTACCATTTTAACAGAAGCGGTGTTCATTGTTCCATTTACATAGGTTTAATCATACCATTATAACTGGAATGGTGTTTATTCATCCAGTTACATAGGTATAATCATACCATTGTAACCGGTGCGGTGTTTATTGACACAGTTACATAGGTGTAATCATACCATTGTAACTAGAGTGGTGTTCATTCATCCAGTTACATAGGTGTAATCTTACCATTGTAACTAGAGAGGTGTTTAATGACCCAGTTACATAGGTGTAATTTAACCATTGTAACTGGAGTGTTGTTTACTGACCCAGTTACATAGGTGTAATCATAACATTGTAACTGGAATGGTGTTTATTCATCCAGTTACATAGGTGCAATCTTACCGTTGTAACTGGAAAGGTGTTTACTGAGTCAGTTACATAGGTGCAATCTTGCCATTGTTAATGGAGCCGTGTTCATTGATCCAGTTAAATAGGTGTAATCACACCATTATAACTGGAGTGGTGTTTATTTATCCAGTTACATAGGTGTAATCTTACCATTGTAACTGGAGTGGTATTCATTGATCCATGTACATAGGTGTAATCTTATTATTGTAACTGGAGTGGTATTCATTGATCCATGTACATAGGTGTAATCTTATTATTGTAACTGGAGTGGTCCTTTACTAGACAATTGCAAAGCTGTAGTGTCACCTTTGTTACTGGAGTGGTACTTGGTGAAACAGTTCCATAGTGTTTTATTACCATTGCAACTGGAGCAGTTTGGTAAAACTGGAATATGATGACATTGGACTTCTTGCCCATGTTATATTATCACTGCAACAGAAGTGGTCTGTTAAAACTGGAATATGATAACATTCCACAAAAAATTCCTTGCACAAAAGAATGTCTAGGAAGGAGTTCTGTAGTTAAAGGCCCATTAGTCTTACTTCTGTTCAGGAAGGTCATGGAAAGATAGGCATGAGAGGCTGGTAGAGTTCCTGAATGCTGTTTTTTTTTTTTTAGCAGATGGGCAATAATGCAACTTCACCCAGCAAATGGTCTTAACTGTCTAACCTTGTCCATTTCTATGACTGATTTACCACTGAGAGGGTCAAAAGAGGCACTGTGAATGTGGTGCATCTGTAAGACTTTTAACATCATACATCACAGTAGGCTGCTCACAGAATTATAGGCCACAGAAGTGGAGGTTGGAATGGTAGTGTAACTAGGAAACTGGCCAACTCACCAAATGCCGAGGCTGGCTGCCAGAGAGAGGAAATAACTGAACAAGCATTAATAACCAGGAGAATAGAGAGTTCAGTACTCATACTGGTCCTATTTAGCAAATTTATGTCTTCTTTTTCACAGGTTGTAAACCAAGATCTGCCTGTTCTGTAACAGGCATGACTGGTGTAGAATTCCTGAATGGAGCATGCTTGGCATGACTGTCTGTGCTTTGCTGGTTTGGTAGACAAGTAGAAACTGTATTTTTATCATTACTTTTAGTGCTCATCCCCCCTTCCCCTAATGGCCATCAGGCTGCTATGTCCTTTTGGTCCATTTGTTCCTTTCAACTTCTGACATTGTAGAACAGCAGGAGAAGGTGGTAGGCATGGGAATCATGGCCATCGTGCAGATGGGATTAGCACATTTTTTTGCACCATATTCTTATGTCTGCTGCAGGAAATGTAACATACTGTCACTGAGGCCGCACAAACTCAAAGAATATGGAACATTTTTAATGAACAAAGAACTGTTTTTTTTTTCTTTCTTCTCTGAGTTATACAACCTCACATTCAAGTGTAGTACAGTTCTGATACCCTGAAACCTTAACAGTAAATACAAGTAAGCTACATATGTCATATTTTAAAATCTGACTAAAGAGCACACAATAATCAGTAGTGCTCCTGCTGCACCCTATTTCCTGCATGATATTCTCATGTATAAAACTCAAGAATTATATGGGACGGAGTGTTGCAGCACTAAATGAAAGCAGAATGAATTCATGACTCCAGTAAGAAAAGTGGAAACTCATGGAGGGGTATTCAGGAACACATAACATACTATGTAATCCTGTTTCTAGGACAATTGCTTAATGTGTCATGAGGGATAAATTCAAAGACTGCTATAATGCTACACTGGCATTAAGGCACTGGCAAGTAGCACTACAGCCATCTTGCTGGTCACCTCCACATACAAATGCTGCAGTCCTGGGGTGCAGCTAATGTAAGTTAGCCAAGTGCTTTGCCCAAAGGCTTTTCAACATCATTGAAATAGAGTGGTGGAGTGATTCAAAGCTAAACTCTACATCACTCTTTTGGAGTTATACAACAGGAATGGATGATCTGTTTACACATTCATTGTAGTCTGTGGCAGGAGGGGAACTACATGTTCGACAGCAGGTATATGCTGTGAAGCTGCAGGCATGATTGAGAGGTCATATGTATTTAAATGCGTGTGTGCATGCCAGCATGCTAGTGTGTGTGTGTGTGTGTGTGTGTGTGTGTGTGTGTGTGTGTGTGTGTGTGTGTGTGTGTGTGTGTGTGTGTCCAAGGGCATAAGTGGGACAGTACGGGGTTATATCTGTGTATTATATGACCGTCCTGATGAATGTGTGTTGGAAAGTGTATGTGTGAATGAGCATGTGTGTGTGTGTGTGTGTGTGTGTGTGTGTGTGTGTGTGTATGTGTATGTGTGTGTGTGTGTGTGTAGAGCATGAATGGGACAGTATGGGGTTATATCTGCATGTGTGACTGTCCTAACGTATGAATGTGTGTCAGAACATGTATGTGTGAGCAAGTAAGTGTGTGTGTGTGTGTGTGTGTGTGTGTGTGTGTGTGTGTGTGTGTGTGTGTGTGTGTGTGTGTGTGTGTGTGTGTGTGTGTGTGCCTGCATGTGTCTGTCTGTGTCTCTGGGTGTATTTGTAGTTGTCTGCACTAGGGAAATAGATAACACAGTTGTCACAGCTGAGTTGTGTTTGATTCAGAGTCATACATTTACATTGCTAATGACAGTGCAACTCTTTCATGTCTCCAAATCACTTATCACCATAGAGCTACTAAAGCTCAGTGGAAAAGCACTAGTATAACTGTGGTGTTTTTCTCTTGGAATACTTCCCAGAGTATAATGTAGTAATGCCACAGAGATTAAATAAATAATTATACTTAATATTATTAAGTTGGTTGATTTGGGAAGAAAGGTGTGAATCAAACTAGTAATGTGGAAAAGTACTGCATTGAGAAGTTTTATGTGTTTAACTTTTGATTATGTACTGCCTCCAAACAAAATTTATACTGACTTTAAATAAAGCTTTGATCACGCAGTTTTATTTGCTGTGTTGCCAGAGGTACATAAAATTTAATGAGGCAAAGCTAAGGCTGCATCAGTAAGATATAATCTGACAGGAACAGGGCATTTATATGCTGTGTTCTTGTGGTCACTAACATCAGCTTAAACATCATACACTGTGGTACAACTCTAAGCATTTTAAGCAAACTGAAAACCCACAGACTAAACGTAGTTGAATTAAAAAAAAGCTTGCGGTTTTTAAAGCTTGAAAAGTTAACAGATCATTGTATTTTTTGATGGCAGCTTGCATTGTTATCATTTATACAACTTGATTTAAAACATTGTGAGCCTTCCTGCTACTATACATTATTCCTTAATAGCACTGCATGATAAAGAAAGTACAGATCCTTCTAAAAGCAATTGCTAACACATTGAATGTTCCAAAGAAGTCACCCTGATGAGCTGTAACACCTGCTCAATCCTTTAGTTAATAAAAATAAATCATTAAGCATTACCATTCTTAATGTTGTGTTTTCCTCTTCCAACATTTAGCTGTATGGATTGCAGTAGTGTTGTGATAATTTGGATGTTTAAGCATTCTGCAGTGTTCTCACACTAGATAATATCACTCATTTTTCTTAATGGTGTTTAGGTGGATGTTTTCTCTTTTGGAATAGTCCTTTGTGAAATATTGGGAAGAATTCCAGCTGACCCAGAAATTCTACCCAGGACCCGGGTACGTATACTCCAGTATTTGTCTTTGTGAGTATAAAAGATGGACAGAGTGGCACATTTGCACACATAATGTGCTAAGTGCAAACCTTGGCCACTGTCTGTGTCTGTGCTATCTCATGTGTGCACAACATTGTGCATATGAACCTATAGTATGTTGTTTGAATTTTCTGTTGTGAAAGTAGTTTGTTTTGTGATGAGCAACTGTGAGATAATGCAAAAGTGGTCAAAAAATTGTATTTTGGACATTGCATGGAGAATTTGTCTTCCTTTTTCTGTGAGGGCAACCACAAAGCATTCTATAGCTATGCCAAGAATCTCAATGGCAACATCCAGATCTGTTCTGAGTTACAGCACAACGGCATGAAAATTACAGAACCAACTGATATTGCCAACATCCTGACAGATCGGTTCAGTGCTAACTTTACCCCCCTCTCACCCCCTAAAGGGCCCATATCTATACAGGAAGAATGCAGAGTCCCTGTAATCACATCTATCCAGGTAAAAGCTGGACTCTCTAAAACCAAAAACACAGCATCCATGGGACTGGGCAACATCCCAGGCTGTGTTTTACATGAACTTCAGAACAAACTGAATCCCTACCTAAGCACCATGTTCAGTCATAGTCTCACATCAGGCTTGTGCCCACTGAATGGAGCACAGCAACAGTTATCCCACTCCACAAAGGGGGAGCCACCACTGATCCTGGGAACTAACTCCCTATTAGCCTGATGAGCCTGGTCTGCAAGGCCATGGAATGTATCATAATGGAACTCATAAACAAAGACATTGGAACCCTCCAAACACTGGACCCCACCCAGTTCGGGTTTGTGAAAGGCAGATCATGCCTTCTGAACCTGATTGACTTCTTTGAGGCAGTCACCAAAGCCGTAGATGAGGGTAAGGTGGTTCACTCAGCCTATCTTGACCTCGCCAAGGCTTTCGATACCATCCCCATTTTGGAATTATAGCTAAACTCACTAAACTAGGTATAAATCCCTACATCACAAGATGGGTTGCCAACTGGTTCACTGACAGAACCCAGACTGTAACGGTTGCAGACTCCAAATTTAACTTCAAACCAGTGACAAGTGGAGTACCACAAGGTTCAGTCCTGGGACCTCTCCTGTTTGGTATCTACTTCTCTGAAGTACAGGCTAACACAGAAGGCCTCTGGCTAGCGAAGTTTGCAGATGACTGCAAACTAAGAGCCATAGTCGAGTCCCCAAATGGTGTGGACATCCTACAGAAGTGCCTCACTGAGACAGATGCCTGGTGTCAGAGGCATGACCTCAAGCTCAATGCCAAAAATTGCAATGTCATCCCCTTTGGTAAAAACTCTGTATCCATGAACTACCACATAAATGTCAGTCTACTTAACACCAAATGTGTGATAAGAGACCTTGGGACCCAGGTGGACAGTAGTCTCTCCTTTGATAGCATCACCACAGTAGTCAGGAAATCCTTTTGTGTGGCACACCTCATCACAAAAGGGTTCTCATCCAGGAAAAAAGAGGTCATTGTTCCCCTCTATTCGGCACTCATTAGACCCATTATAGAGTACAACGCCCCTTTTAGAATGTACCTCACAAGACATCTGCAACAGCTGGAAAGGCCACAGAAGTACCACACAAAGAGGATTACTGGCCTCAAACAGATGCTCTACACTGACCATCTCAAAAAACTTCAGCTTTACTCTGTAGCATACCACCTACTCCGAGCAGATCTCTGCCTAATGCATAAAGCTATGTTAAACCCAGAGTTGTTGGACATGCTACACCTTAAGAAATCCCAATCCCTATGAGCTACACACTCTAGGGATCTAAACCTTGTCACCACAATAAACAGGACATGCTAGAGGGATAGACTCCTGCCCCAGAGACTTCCTATACTCTGGAAAAAGCTACCCATCTATGTCAGGCAAAGTTCCTCATTAGCACTCTTCAAGAAAAATCTTGATGAGTGGATGGGAAATAGGAAATACACCCCGGGGATCACTTCTTTGGCTCTGCTCGACAAGGTTACAGGAAATTAACTTTCTTGGGTGGCATAAGCCAGGGGACCTTATTGGCTAGGCTTACTTAAGCCCTTGGACCGATAGCCTAGTACCTATCTATGACTCTAGGTACAGTGAGCTTGGAGATGAGTAGAGGTGGTCTAGAGATCAAGTCGGCATGGGTTGAGGAGGTTTACATTCCTCAGTGAAAACATTTTTTGTTTTTGTTCAGAAAAGAAATTTGAACAAATAAATGTCCTTGAACCTTCTGTTTTAAAGGAGGAGTGACATAACTAAAGCATTATTGTAGTGATCTGCCATAATAAATAAAGTAAATAATAAACAGATAATAAATACTGAATGTCTACGTCTGCTTCGTAGTAACAAAGAAAAAGGAATCTGTGATGTACTACTAATACTGGTTTATTCCTGACTTCTTCTGGGTGGTGTTAATGTTAGTATGTCAGCATAGCATTAAAAGGCAGACACTAATATTTAGACTATGACTGGAGAAGCATTAATCTGCAGCCAGGATATGTGAACCAACCCAAAATGAAGAACATGTTTGTATATGCTCAAGTAAGGTTTCAGATTAACCTGTTTGTGATGACAATAAAGGTACTACACTTCCTTTAACGTTTTTGGTGGAGTGCAGAAAGGCAAACTGAGCTACAACTTCAAGCCAGGGTGGGAAGGTCCTTACGAAGAATTTGAGGGCCAAATATTGAATGTTATGACACAAAGATCAGGAAGTGATACAGATCTTTTAGATATCATAACACTTCACAAATGTGTCCACACAAAAGGCAGTTAAGTTAAATAAATATTAAACATTGGTTATTACCTTTTTACATTATACTGCTATTAGGAGAGCTCTAAAACTGAAAAAAAAGTTACTTTGGAAATTTTCTAATGATTTAATTTCACAAACATATTACAATTATTTGGACTAAAATAATCCACCAAAAATACTGGATTTTTGAATGGATATAACTAAATTATGAAAGAAGGAAGTGGCCATATGTCCTTGGGAAAAGGTCACCATACAGATGTCTCAATGCACGTTTGTCTTGTATAAGCAGCATTACAATGTCATCATTAATGTACTAGTAAAAAGTAATTCAGCCATAATTCACGCGGTAGCAGTGCCTTAAAGTAATCAATCTGCTGCACTTCCATGAACTGTATTCTGACCCCCCCCCCCCCACATTATGAAACAGCAGTCTTCCATAAAATGTAAAGCTGATTTTAAAAAAAAAAAAGTAGAGATGATTTTTCATACAGGATGCACTGTTTTTATGTTACAGTACAGTGATATTACTGTGAGATAGTTGCCTTGGCTTTACCTGTGTTAAGAATCCTTGTTAGTTTTCATTCAATGTTATTATTCTCAGTAACTCCAGATCTGAAGTAGGCAGACTTCATTTGTCTGCAACCTGTGGGTATCGGATCCAATATCAGATCCGAGCCGGCAGTTCAAAAGCTTTAGGATCCGAGCTCCTAGCTCCTCCCTCTACCCATAACCCCTTGCCAAGCCCTGACTGACCTCAGATTTTCGTTTGCCGCGTTCAAGTAGCCAACGGATTTCACGAGCTCCTGGTAGCAAGTATTTCATTCGGTTATTCTGACAGAAAAATATTTTTCTTTTAAACTTTTTTAGTTGAAAGTGTGTGTTTAGGCTTTTACTCCTCCCTTTAGCTTAACTTTTCTCAGGTTTTGCGTAGTTTTTTGTCTTGTGTGTGTGTGTGTGTGTGTGTGTGTGTGTGTTAGTTTAGGCCTGTTAGGGTGTACTATGGCAGAGGCACCTAAGGCTATATTCTCAAAATGTACCGAGTGTGGCCACAAGCTTTCTCCAGCTGATGGCCACACTCGGTGCGTTAAATGTCTGGGGGTTGAACACCTGTCATCTGGTTGTACCATATGTGCAGGGTTCAACCCCCGGGCCTTAAGAGAGCGGAGGTCGAAGTTGGTTCTGGCGGGACTTCTCCCTCCAGAATCGGCTTCGGCCTCTGCCTCTGCTAGTCAGCAGCCCTCCCCGGGTGCTGCAGTCTCCCTTCCCCCGGCAGGGACTCAACCTCCCACCAAAAAGCCGGAGGATAGGGAGACCAGGAGAGAGAAAGAAAGACACAAGGAGAGGCACCACAAACAGCGGGCCGAAACCTCTGTCTCGGCCCCCCCATCTAAGAGGGCCTCTCCTGTGGCTTCTTGCTCTCCTCATTCTCATCTCCACTCTCCCCGGTTCTCTTCTGGACCCAAGGAGATGGAGACTGGTCCTGCTTCGAGGTCACCGAGGCGGCATTCTAGGTCCGCCTCGGTGGCCTCATCTAGGTCCACCTTCTCTATGTCTGAAGCGGATATGGACTGGATGATGAGGCGTTTCATCCAGGCCCAGATGCAGATGGGAGTGCTCCTGGCCCCCCCCATCCGGGAGGGGCCTCGACCCCATGTTTTGTCCCCATAGCTCCTTTTCCAACCCGACTCCCGGGTTCGGAGCTGTCAGAGCCGGGCAGAGTTGGATCCGGGGGTGGTTCGGATCCAATTGGTGGTCGGCGCACCTTGGATCCGATCCATCCCTTGAGTGCTTCGGGTACTTCAGACCCGACCTCTCGGAGCCGGGGGCCGAGCCTCGGATCCGAGGGAGCTGGTGTGTCTTCGGCTCCATCCAGGTCGGAGCGCACCGGTCTCTCGGATCCGACAGTCTCGGCGCCGGCTCTGATCCATGCGTCGGATCCGAGTGGGGGTCGGCTCTCGGGGCTTAGAGAGATCGGCTCCCCCTCGGCCTTCGACGTGGTGGAAAGGACGCTGTTGAGGACCTCCGGACCCCCGGTCCCTGCCGCAGCTCCACCCCGCACTCCCTCGCAGCTGGGCCAGGATCCCATCAGCCGGTCCCAGGGACAGCCCGCCTCAATGTCCCAAGTAGTTCCCTTGGAACATCTGGGTGCTGGCGAGGACTCCTCGGACAGTCCCCCTGAGGAAGTGCCTCGCAAGCGCAAGTGTAAGAGGAGGCACGTGGACTCCCCTGAGTCCATCACTGAAGACACAGACTTGGATGAAGGGGAGGGCTCCCCAAGATCACCCCCAGAGGATGTCTCATTTGGAGACATCATGGAAATGTTAAGGATCGGGGGGGGTGGTCTGCCCCCAAGGCCTCCTCAGACGAGTCTGTGTTCTTGGAGGCATTTGAGGCGGGCCCATCTACCTCTTGGGTGTCCCCTCCTGCTGATCCTCTGGTGGACCTTATTTCCACCAGAGCGTGGAAGGACCCGTACACCATTGAGCCAGTTCCGAAACGCCCGGATCGTATACTTAGTCCCCCTGCAGACCGCACTCATTGGAGTAAGGGACCCCCAGTAGATGCCATGATGATGGCTGCAGCCACAAAGAGGGAGTTAGCTCAGGAGAGTCCCTCTATGCATCCCCCGAGCAAAGAGTCCTGCTCGATGGATCGCATTGGGAAGCGAGTCTTTAGTTCAGCAACCTTCTCTTTGAGAGCGCTGAACTACATGGCACATGTCATAAGGATGCAACGAGACCTGATTAAAGAGTACGCTGCATCCCCCCCAGAGTCCATGTCGGCGGAGGACAAACACGTGTACTCCACCCGTATGGCCACTCTCAGAGCGGTTTCAAATACTTCTATGCGGCTACTTTCTCACGCAACTGAGGGAGCCGCTAGAGCTAGCGGAGCGGGCCTCGTCATGAGGCGTCAGGCCTGGCTCCGCCACTGTGACTTCGCAGAGCCCTTCAAAGCGACCTTCGCAAATGCCCCCTTCGATGGTTCTGCCCTTTTTGGCAAAACAGTCCGGGAAACGCTGGTCCAGAGTGAAAAGGACGGGAAGACGCTGTCTGCCGTCGGAGTCCGCTTCTCAGCTCCCCAGAGGTCCTTCTCAAAGAACCAAAAGGGACAAAAGAAGATGTGGTTCCAGAAATCGCAGCAATCCCAACCTGCTCCGGACAACCAGTCCTTCCGTGGCAGAGGAGGACAGGGAGGTCGCCGTCCTAGAGGCAGAGGGGCTCCTAGGAACTTTGGGTCCAGAGAACCTTTCTCTGACAGACCCATGCAGCAAACCTGAAGGGTTGCCCGGCCGCCCATCTCTGGAGGCGGTCAGGGGGCAGTTTTCGAAGCACCTGACAACATGGGAGTCAATCACGTCAGATCGTTGGGTGCTTTGGGTGATATCCAGAGGCTATTCAATCCCCTTTCACAAAATACCCAGATTCCGAAGCCTCCCCGATGTACCACCCGATCAAAGGGAGGGAGCAGCTATCTAGATCGCGCAGCTGCTAACAAAAAGAGCCATTCAGCGCATCCCCCGAGATCAGACTGGATCAGGGTTTTACTCCAGGTTCTTCTTGGTGCCAAAGAAGACGGGGGACTTAAGACCGATTCTAGATCTGTCACAACTGAACCTGTTGGTAACCAAGCAAAAATTCCGGCTGGTCACCTTACAATCTATCCTACCCCTTTTGCAGGAGAATGACTGGATGTGCTCTATAGACCTCAAGGAAGCGTACTACCACATTCTCATGGACAGACGGTCCAGGAGGTTCCTTCGCTTCCGGCTGGGAGCCAGTCACTACCAGTTCAGGGTCCTTCCCTTTGGTCTCACCTCTGCCCCCAGGGTGTTTACCAAAGTACTAGCAGTGGTAGCGGCCCACCTGAGACTCCAGGGAATTCAGGTGTTTCCTTACCTGGACGACTGGCTCCTAACGGCGTCATCAAGGCATCTGCTGTGCTCAGCCACGGACTATTTCCTTCACATGGCTCCTCGGCTGGGCATCACCATAAACAAAGAGAAGTCTTCACTGGCCCCCACACAGCTTATAGACTTTATAGGAGGAAGATTGGACACAAGAAAAATGCGGGCCTTCCTTACTACGGATCGACTGTCCAACCTGAGGTGTCATGTCACGGCCATCTTACGTCCTGCTCTGATGGCAGCTTCGGTCCTGAGGGCCCTGGGTTCAATGGCGGCAGCCATTCCGCTTCTTCTTCATGCTCGACTTCACATGCGGATTCTTCAATGGACCCTCCAGGTCCAATGGTCCCCACTCTACTTCCCTCTCAGCAGCCCGATAGCTATCAGCAAGGCATGCAGGAGCTCCCTTCTTTGGTGGCTCCAGTCAATGGATCTCCTAACAGGGAGACCTTTCTGTGCTGCGTTCCCAATAGCCACGATGACCATGGACGCTTCTCGCTTCGGGGCTTCGGGTGGGGGGGGGGCATTCAGTGAGAAAAATTGTCCAAGGCACGTGGAACAGTTCCGAGACCTCACTGCATATAAATGTCCTGGAGATGAGGGCGGTGCTATTAGCGTTGCAAGCACTACACAGCCTTCTCCCTGCAGGGACTATTGCTATCCAGATGGACAACATGTCAGTAGTCTGGTACATCAACAAACAGGGAGGAACCAAGTCCTATCCCCTTTGTCGAGAGGCCATGAGAGTCTGGGAATGGGCAATCTCCACCAATCACTTTCTTGTGGCAACGCACATTCCGGGAAGATCCAACATCCTGGCGGACAAGCTCAGTCGCACCATTCTTTCCCCTCATGAATGGTCTCTCAACACTCTAGTAGCGAAGCAGATTTTTGCCGCCTGGGGGCAACCCTGTTGCGATCTTTTTGCTTCTCCCTCAAACGCCAAATGCGACAGTTTCTTCGCTCTATTTCCCCCGTTCAGGGAATCCCCGAGAGATGCACTGGTGCATGCTTGGCCTCCCGGTCTCCTTTACGCTTACCCTCCACTGCCTCTAAAGCAGAAACTTTTGCAGAAAGCCAACAGCTTGGGGAGAAAAATGATTCTCATTGCCCCGTTCTGGCCTTGTCAACCTTGGTTCCCCTTTGTGTGGTCTCACAGAGTAAATCCTCCCTGGATTCTAGATCCGATTCCGGATCTCATCTCTCACCTTCATGGGCTTCCAACTCCGAACCTTCACACCCTGAAGTTGACAGCCTGGCTGCTCCAATTCCATCCCTGATAAGGACTCCCGGTATCTCGTCACCTGTGAAAGCCATCTTAGTGGCGGCCCATAAACCTTCCACTAGGAAGGTTTATCGAAGCAAATGGAAGAGGTTTTCTATTTGGGCAGAACTTAATAACCTTGACCCCTTTTCTGCACCACTTTCGGCGGTACTGGACTTCTTGACAGACCTTTTTCAGCAAGGAGCAAGCTCTTCCACGGTGAAAGTTCAGATGGCAGCCATTTCCCATTACCATGTGGGTCTTGACAAAACACCTCTCATGGCTGCAAAAATTTGCAAAACCTTCCTCAAAGGTGCATTTCTCTTGAGGCCTCTGGTTAAGGAAGCTATACCACCTTGGGATTATCTCTAGTTCTGCAGGCCCTAACCTCTCCTCCTTTTGAGCCTGCAGCCTCTGTGGATTTAAAATACCTTTCATGGAAAACTGCCTTCTTAGTAGCCATTACATAGGCTAGAAGGGTTTCTGAACTCCAGGCTTTGTGTGTCAAACCACCATATCTTTCCTTTTTTCCAGATAGGGTATTCCTCAGGACCAATCCTTCATTTCTACCGAAGGTCTCTTCAGAATCCAATATCAACCAATCGATTAATTTGCCAGTTTTTTTCCCCAACTATAAAAACAAAGGAGAATATAAATTACATTATTTAGATGTTCACAGGCAGCTGCGCTTCAATATTCACAGAACAGCTGGTCATAGGAAATCCGATCAACTGTTCGTCTCCTTTGCAAAATTCGCACTGGGTAAGGCAGTCTCTAAGGTTACCCTGTCGAAGTGGATTTCTAACTGTATCTTGCAGGCTTATGACACCTCAGGAAGGCCACCGCCTCAGAGAATTACAGCGCATTCTACCAGGGCAGTATCCACGTCTGCTACTTTTAAGTCTAGAGTGCCTTTGGATGATATCTGTGCAGCAGCCACTTGGACTTCATCTCATACTTTCATCTCGCATTATAAAGTGGATGTTGTTTCCAGAGGGAGAGCATCCTTTGGCTCTGCTGTGCTCCGGAACATCCTTCCATGACGGCCGCCCAAGGTTTAGGTAGCTGGGGACTCTGTCCCACAGGTTGCAGACAAATGAAGTCTGCCTACTTCAGATTAAGAAGTTATGTACTCACCATAACGTTCCATCTGAGTAGATGACTTCATTTGGATGCAGCCATCCCCCCTTCCACCCCCTTGACCTTATTAGCAATATTAGTCCTGGTTTCCCAGGAGTCTGGTTTACACGGCAAACTCAATCTGAGGTCAGTCAGGGCTTGGCAAGGGGTTATGGGTAGAGGGAGGAGCTAGGAGCTCAGATCCTAAAGCTTTTGAACTGCCGGCTCGGATCTGATATCGGATCCGATACCCACAGGTTGCATCCAAATGAAGTCACCTACTCAGATGGAACGTTATGGTGAGTACATAACTTCTTATTACCCACGCTAAGCTTCTCGGGGCTGTAATCGACTGTAGCATGAAATTCAATATTCATACCTCTCTCACTGTAAAGGTAGTCCATAAAAAACTAAGTACTCTGTATAGAAATACACAGTTTTTAACAAACACTGCTAGGGCCACTATTGCTCGCATACATCTCATCTGTACACTACTGTATGCCTCTGCAATCCTCACCAACCTTAGAAAGTCTGCCTTATCCAAACTTGAAGCCTGCTATAATAAAATTGCCAAATTCGCTACTAACTGTTCCCACAGATCACACCACTATCTTGCTCTCAAACAGTTCAAATGGCTTAAACTTACCCACCTACTACTTTACAACCAACCTACCCTGGCACATAAAATTCTACATCATCCTCAGAAAAACCCTTCACTACAAGACCTGATAACTCCTTACTCTTGTACCAGAAACCTTTACTCCACTAACAAATTTCTCCTCAAGGTAACTAAAGATAATAATGCTGCCAGTTCAATCCTCTACTCTAACACTATAGCCAAACAATGGATTTAAAAAGTCCTTAAAATCACATTTGTTGAACTCCTGGCTTTGTAACTGAGACAGCACTGACCAATACTAGAACCCTCCCTTCTGGCACTTTATCTCCTTTTCTGTACTCATCAATCACACCTTCACCCCACACTGCTCTACTCGTATTTCTTGTAATTATAGCTACCTGTATCTTCCCCTTGCTGTACCTAATGACAGCAGAAAAATGTAACATCAACTTTCTGTTGAAACTAAGATGTCTAATTGTTGAAGCTACAATATATTTTTTGACATATGTTAAATGAATGCTACTTGTAATAAATATACTGCACTGTGAATTTACATTATCAACTATTATTGTTTGTGTAAATGTTATTTGTGGAGCTTTTCTCTCAGGGCCTCCACTGAAAAAGGACTCATATCCAGTCAGACTTTCCTAGTAACCAAATGTAAAATAAATAAAATAAAATAAAATTATAAGCTAGTTTACAGAGTGAATTAATGTGCAATATAAATTAATATTGTAAATTGAAATTAATGGTATTTTATAGATATCTGTTCATGTTTGATCGTGTTTAGTGGTCTTGGATACAATTTCTTGTGTAATGTAACATGTGATATCTCAGAAATAAAATGGATAGAGGGAGAATGGCATATAGGGAAATAATGAAGGGCAAAGTTCACCTTAGGTTTGTCCTCTCAATCCCTTCTGGAAAGGGGTAGTAAGTAAAGAGATTTGTGGTAGCTAGGTCAACCCAGTCAACAATTAGTATTAGCTTATGAATGTAGTTAGACAAGGGCAAGGATTTAGTATAGGGAAGGTAGCCACAGGCAGTTGTTGGACAGTTAGAAGCAAGAGCATAGGATCATAGGAGGTTACTAGGCTATTGGCTCTGAGGCCCTTATAAGCGTAGCCAAGAGTTTAGCCCATGTTTAGACAAGTCAGCACCCTATGTCCCTGTCCAGCAGGAACACAGGTGGAAACCCAGCAGATTAGGAATAAGTAAAAAAAATGTGTTCAAATGGCAAAAATAGAAAGAATGAAAAAAAAACACAACACAAAAAAAAATGAAAAGAAGAAAAATATGTTTCAGTGAGAGTCAGAGAGAGCGAGAGTCTCTGATCATAACCAGAATGTAATGCGTTTGAGACTTAAATGTGAAGCTGGATATGTGAGGATGATTGGTTTACAGGGACCAACTAACATATAAAAAGAAATAGAGTTATGGGGTTATTTAAGGAAATTGAAACCTTGGATAGTTCAGTTGCAACAAAATTAATTTGGACCAGCAGGAGCATGAGGCATTATTCAAAAGCTATTGGGTATATAGTGTGACTTTAGTATTCCTGGGAACAAGGTATAAAGAAGTGATGCTTTTAACTTATGGATCCTGTATTTTAATTATAGATGATGTTTTAAATATGATCATATTATTGTGCAAAAATCAAACAGTATATTGTGGCAATGCATATTTTAGTTTATATTATTTCCCATCATGTACCTCACAAATAGAGTTTGCTCTGAGTTGAGGCCGGGTGATGGTCATATTTATGGGAGGTCTGGCAAGATTTATGGGAGACTGGAATATAGTTACTCATGTTAAAGAAGTGAGATGTACGTCTCGGCTCTGAAACCTCTTAGGTTAGGAAAACAAGTGGGGGGCTATTATAACATCATGGCTCATTCTGACTTTTGAACTAATATACCAGGAAGTTTGCATAGTACTTATTAATGTAGTAGATGTTAAATCTAGGCCCTAGATAGACAGCACTTTTATTACAACTGAGCATGCATTTCTGGTTAATCTGGTGAGGACCTATGCAGTTCTGATTTCTGATCTTAAATGCTTAGAATGTTTCCTAGGTAGTTTGGCATATTTAATTGTCTTTGATCTTGACTAATTTGTTAAAATACCAGTATGGTCATATGTTTGGAAGGGAAAATTAATCTCTATATGTTTATGAATGTGGTAATGAGTATTTTCAGAAATGTGATAACGAGGACAGTGGTGTAGCGCTGGTTGAATTTGATATTTCCAGAAATGTGATAATGAGGACAGTGGTGTAGCGCTGGTTGAATTTGATATTACCAGAAATGTGATAACAAGGGCAATGGTGTAGCGGTGGCTGAATCTGATGTACCACAAATGTGATCATGAGGACAGTGGTGTAGCAGTGGTTGAATTTGATATTACCAGAAATGTGATAATAAGGGCAATGGTGTAGCAGTGGTTGAATTTGATATTACCAGAAAAGTGATAATGAGGGCAATGGTGTAGCAGTGGTTGAATTTGATATTGCTTATTAATTATAGTAGTTCAGGTCTGCAAGGGAAGATGGAGGATAGGGGCAGATGAACACATATTCTTTTCTTGGAGCAGTTGTAATCGGATGGCAGATGGCAGCCTGGGCTCGAGTGCATCACATGTATGGCTTAAATTATGGATTGCAGCTCTAGAATATGCAGGGCTAGTGATTACAGCTATGCAAATGGAAATGAATAACTTCCTTAATACAACACCCTTGGCTTGGTAATGATGACATTGAAGCATCAAGACATAACCCTATGGTGAGCGGTTAGAGTAGTCAAGTATATAAAGCCTTGAGAGATATTACTTCTCAGATCAGGCAGAAGCTTAAACAAGATTGCTAAGTAATATTATATGTAAGTATAGTGAATACTACAGCTCTGCCAATTTCATGATATGCAACAAACTTTAAGAGATTTAGAATATTTGTTCTCTGCAAAGATCAAGAAGGATGTTCCCAAATATAGATCTGCTATGTTGGGTATGTGATTAGGGTGTCCTGGGTAGTTAAGAACATATTGCTTGGTGTTGTCTAAGGTTGAGTGGGTTTGAGCAGGTGCCACATTATTTTCAAACATGTGGACAAAGTATTTGATGGCATCTCCTTTTAATGATGGACTGTCACATAGCCGACTTTCAAATAACCAAGACGAAAAAAACAAAACTGCAGAAACCCAAATGGCAACTGTTTAAGAGGGTGAGTAAAGACTTGGCTGACATGCCCTGTTCTCCATTGTAGTGCAATCCTGGAGTTGGTATATTTAGTTGGGGGGGTGTGATGGGTACAGCCCTCCATATTGGTGGGGTGTGGGGAGCATAGCCACCCACCTAGGTGGTTTATACTTACCTCGGCGTTAGATTCATTAACAGTTGGCCAAGTGTTAATACTTGCCCTTGTAAAAAGTTGCTGTTTGGGTTTCTGCAATTTCATTCTTTTCATCTTGGTTGTCTGAAAGTCAGCTATGTAACGGTCGATCATTAGAAGCAGACCCATTTGATGAGGTAATTGCTAAAAAGGAAAAGAAGTTATAGAGAGATCAAGTTGATTATGCCTATGAAAAAGCATATGCTAAACCACTTTTCCACAATCCTTCGAGGTTGATTATGCTGAGTGTGACTTGGGGGGGGGGCTTATAGACATTAATTGTCAAGTTTATTCTAGGTGATAGCACTTGAGAAGGGTTTGATGTTACCCCCTTTAGATTTTCCTCCCCTATGAAGATCCAAGTTCTTGGAGAATCAGAGGGGAAGGAAAAAACAGCCCTCACTGGATAATTTACAATCTGTGCAACCCCAGGCATGGAGGGGAAGGGGAGATTGAGGAGATTTGTCAAGGCCAACAATTGGGAGTGCATTTGAGTTGGAGAACTTTGATAAACAAGTCAACAGTGCTGTTAATAGTAATGGTGATTTTAAAGTATATAATTTCAGTTATATAGATATTAACCAGGTTGTTGTTCATTTGTGGGAAAGAGTATGTTCATCGTGTTTCACTGTTGCAGTCCTAACAAATGGGTTATCTGGCTCCCGGTAGCCCTCAGTCAGCCAGAATACCAAAGGTAAGTAAAAATGACGTTGGTTGCTGTCAGTTGTAAAGGACATCAGGGCATCCGATACAAAAGGAGGCAGCCAACGTCACTTCCTCAGTCTTCCTTGCCGCAGAGCCTGTAGCAGAAGCTTTTCATGCACGAGTGCCGGTAGGCAATTTACCTTTGTTGGTTTCCGACAACAAGAGATGGTCTACTACAGCTAAGTACCCCATTGGGGATACTCTTTTCTTGCCTTAACGAATGTCAGAACAAGTTAATAATTGCCTTACCTGTGGAAAGCAGATTCCCCATAGGAATTTTCATTCCTATTGCATTATTTGTTTAGGCCTTAACCACAACGTTCCAGAGTGTGATCTCTGTGCCTCCTTTAATCCACGTACTATCCATCGTCGGGCTAAGATTTTGGCTAGGCATTTTGGAGTTTGGCCTAAGTTCGTTGGTATGGCGTCTGCCGATCTTCAGGCTTCGGATGTTCTGAAGAAACATAAGGATAAGGACCATGACAGGCCTCAGAAAGCTAAGCCCTTGGATGAGGATAACTTGGTCGTCAGTCAGGCGGTAGCCAGTGAGACACCTTTGCAGTCCCTGCAGTCCACAGATGTACAACTGCAGGCCTTGATTGAGTCGGAGTCCCTTAGACTTTCGGCCTCTGTTTTGCCTTCTGACCTGTCGCCGGTCACCTCTTCTGCTGGAGCCAGAGCTGCTAAGCTGACTCTGGTGTCCGAGGCCTCCATTTTGTGTTCTGACAGCAAACTTCTTCCTTCTACCTCTGCTGCAACTTCGGCAGTTGCCAGGCCTCCCGAGTCCTTCAGGCTTGCAGGTAAATCTTCCATTCGTAAGCCTGTGAAAAGGCAGGCTCCAGCATCTTCTCATTCCCCTCAGTCCCAAATGGTTAAAATGGCTAATGATTTGTTGACTCTTATTAGGGGTTTTCAGCCTCCTCCTTCTAAAAGGAGTAGGGATGTTTCTCCTGAGACTTTGCACTGCTCAGGTTCTGATTCTTCCAACATTTCTGCTGGTGAAGAGGAATTTTCTCAGTTTTTTTTCTCCTTTTGAGGAATCAGCTGCAGAGGAGTCCATCCCTTCGGCCTCTCCTCCAGAGGATTTCTCTTTTGGTGATACTTTAAATACCCTCAGAGAACATTTTAAATGGGAAAGTCACAATTATCCCCAATCCAAGAAGCAGATTAGGGAGTTTCTAGATTTACCTCAGCATAAGCCTCTTGCTATTTCCCATCTGGTGGAAATTGTTGATGATGTTTTTCTGGAAAATTCCTTGTCTCCAAATTCAGTTCCTCCTGCTCCCAGGAAACTTGACAGGTACTACAGAGTCCCTGATTCTCATATGTTTCTTTTCAGGAATCCGTTGGCGGATCCAGAGGTTATTTTTCAGGGCCGTAAAGGAGTTAAGGCCACTGTTACCAGGAATCCTGTTCCCTCTGACAGGGAGTCTAGGAACTTAGATAGGTGGGGCAAGAAGGTTTATACCTCTGCCACCCTAGCTATTAGGGCTATCAATTGTATTTTTCATATGCTGAAGTACCAACAGCACACCTTGGAGACTATTAAGTCTAGGATAGCAAGTGCACCTCTTTTGGCAGAGAGTAAGGACATGCAGGATTTACTGAATTCCGCTAGTCTGGTCAATAAGCTTTCTTTGCATTGTGATTTTGACATACTTGAGGCCTCCAGCAGGGCTACGGCTACTGGATCTGTTACTAGAAGGCATGCTTGGCTCAGAGAACAGCCTCTTCCAGAACCTGTCAAGGCTAAGCTTTTGGATGTACCTTTGCATAAAGACAGTCTTTTTGGCAGCAAAGCAGAGGAGGTACTAAAGAAGATGGAGGATAAGGCCAAGTCCATGCAAACTGTTAAGGATTTTCTGCAAGTTCAACCCCCTCACTTTAGCAGGAATTACCCTTCCAAGAGTTGGACCTTTCCTCATACCAGCAGACAGAACCGTTCCAGGACTAGAGGTTACAAATCTTCTAGGGGGCAGGGGGCTACCCCTCAAAGGTCTAGGCATTGGCAAGCTTCCACTTCTAAAGAGGAAAGCTCCAAGCCTGCATCTCAATCAAAACACTCTCAATGACTTTTTACAACTTCTGCCTTTTCTTGCTTGCCGGGAGAGTCCTTTGGGGGAAGGTTGGCCCTTTTTGCAGATGTCTGAGCCACTATCACAGACGACAAATGGGTGCTCAGAACGCTGTCCCTAGGGCACAAGTTTTCTTTCTGCACCTGTCCAGCTCCCAAGGGGTTCCCCGGACATTCCTCCAAACCAAAGGGCAGAAGTAGAAAAACGAATTTTGTCTCTGTATCATCTGGGAGCAAAAGAATCAATTCCTGCTCAGCAGGTAGGCTTTTATTCCAGGCTTTTCCTAGATCCAAAAAAAGAAAGCACCTGGCATCCTATCCTGGATCTTTCCATTCTGAACTCTTTTCTAGTAATTCCAAAGTTCAAAATGCTCACTCTGCATCAGTTACTACCACTGCTAGAAAAGGATTCCTGGCTGGTAACCTTGGATCTCAAAGAGGCTTATCTGCACATTCCTATCAGGGAAAGTTGCAGGCAGTACCTTCATTTCAGAGTGGGTGGGCTACATTACTGATTCTCTGAGCTGCCCATTGGCTTATCTACTGCTCCCAGAGTCTTCACAAAGTCCCTGGCCCCAGTCATTGCTTTTTGCAGGCAGAAGAAAATTCAGATTTACCCATACTTGGACAACTGTCTGATTCAAGCAAGTTCTCAGGAACAGCTATTAAAGGATCTGGAATTCGTAAAGACGCTTCTCTCTTCCCTGGGTTACACTCTCAATGTGGAAAAATCTAAAATGGTACCATCCAAGGAGATAACATTCCTGGGAGTGAGTCTGAACACAGCCGCCTGGATGATATATCTCACCCAGGAGAAGCAGACAACCCTTTCAGTTTACTTCAAGGACTTGGCAAGCCTCTCCCAGCTCCCTGCAAGGAAATACCTGCAAGTTTTGGGATTCCTGGCATCTTGTATTCTCATGATTCCATATGCAAGACTGCATATGAGGAAATTGCAATGGTACCTCAAGAACATTTGGTGTCAACACGCAGAGGACCTGGATATGATGATTCCTCTGCTTCCATCTCTGCAGGTGAAGTTTCTATGGTGGGCAACAGCCTGTCTACAAAACAAAGGCATGCCTTTTCGGACACCTCTTTCTACTCAACTTCTGACTACGGATGCATCGGACTATGCCTGGGGAGCACACCTGGATGGCAGATGCATACAGGGACATTGGAACACCCAGCAGATGCACCTGCACATAAATCTAAAAGAGTTGATTGCAGTTCAGCAGGCCTTACTAGCTTTCAAGCATCTTCTTTCTCCAGGGACCCTGCTTGTCAGGACAGACAACACCACAGTCATGTGGTACATCAACAGGCAGGGAGGGACTCAGTCTTACCCCCTGTGCAGGCAAAGCATGAATCTTTGGTCCATGGCAGCACCCCTGGACCTCCATCTCCTAGCTCAGTTTCTTCCAGGAAGGCTTAATGTTTTGTCAGACCAGTTGAGCAGGCAAACCCTGGATCCTCATGAGTGGCAGCTGAACAGAACAGTCTTTTACAGCATCATTCAATGTTGGGGCACTCCTCAGGTGGATCTTTTCTTCTCCCCAGACAACCATCTGCTACCTCTCTTTTGCACCAGACAGCAGCACAGCCGAGCATGGAAAGTGGATGCCCTCTCCTTCCCTTGGACGTTGCTATCAGTGTACGCCTTCCCTCCTCTTCCTCTTCTTCCCAAAGTATTAGTGAAGATCAGGGATGAACGTCCAAGGACTATTCTCATAGCAACGGACTGGCCCAGACAGCATTGGTATCTGCTGCTTCGCAGTCTCTCCCATCTTCCTCCTTGGCATCTTCCTCTGAAGCCAGATCTTTTGGTACAGGAAAGGGGAAACATTCTACGTCCTCATCTTCAGTCTCTCCATTTGGCAGCATGGCTCATTGTATGACTCTTTCTCTTTCTTCCTCTCTTTCCCAACATGTGGTTGATGTGCTGAGGGAGGCCAGGAGGCCTAGCACTAGGAAATCCTATGCTGGCAAATGGGAAAAGTTCTCTCAATGGATGCAGGCTAGAGGGGAGTCTACTTCTCTTTCTACCCTTCCTGTGATCCTGGAATACCTGGCTGATTTGCTTCAGGGTGTTCTCTCTTTTTCCTCTATCAGGATCCATGCTTCAGCCATCTCTGCTCGTTGTTCTCTTGAACAGTCCATTTTCTCTCATCCCCTGATGAAAATTTTTCTCAGAGGTGCTTGCAATTTAAAACCTCCCAGAAGAGCACCTACTCCAGCCTGGGATTTTAATTTTGTTCTGGAGAAACCCACTTTTCCTCCTTTTGAGCCAGCTGCCTCTACAGATTTAAAGTTTCTCTCTTGGAAGACTGCCTTCCTCTTGGCTATACCTTCAGCAAGGAGGGTTTCAGAGCTGCAAGCTTTGATGGCCGTGGAGTCTTTTCTTATTTTCCATGCAGATAGTCTCTCTCTGAGGACTTATCCCTCCTTTATGCCTAAGGTGGTTTCCAGCCTGACTCTTAATCAGTCCATACACCTTCCTACCTTCTTTCCTAATCCTCGCAGTAGAGGTGAAAGGATCCTTCATTCTCCTGATGTGCACAGACAGTTCAGGTTTTACCTGGAGAGGACTAAGAACCTTCAGAAATCAGTAGAGTTATTGGTCAGTTTTGCCCTTGGAGCCCAGGGCAAGGCTATTTCTAAGCAAACCATTTCTAAATAAATTGCACATTGCATTACCTTTTGTTATTCCTTTCATGGCAAAGCTGCAGCCTTTCTAAGGGGTGTCCCTACTAAAGACATTTTGGAAGCTGCCAAATGGGCTTCTGTTCACACTTTCACAAAGCATTATAATTTGCCTCTGTTTTCCAAAGCCAGGGCAGGGTTTGTCACTGCGTTGTTGCAGGGCATTATCTCCAACCCTTGATGTTGTTGGTTCCTCCCCCCTTTTTTCTCTGGGCTTTGGTAATCAACCCATTTGTTAGGACTGCAACAGTGAAACATGATGAACATAGTACAGTTGTGTACACTTACCATAAATGTAGATGTTCGAGTGTATTCACTGTTGCAATCCTGGTTTCCCTCCCTCCTTCCCCCTTTTTTGTGGTCCTCTCCTATTCTCTTTTCCTAAAGTATAGGCTTAATTTGTTATTTGTCAAATTGGTTTTTGGTTTAAGCCTTATTTTCTGGGGCGTCCTGACTGTTATGGCAAGAAAGACTGAGGAAGTGACGTTGGCTGCCTCCTTTTGTATCGGACACCCTGACGTCCTTTACAGCCGATGGCAACCAATGTCATTTTTACTTACCTTTGGTATTCTGGCCGACTGAGGGCTACTAGGAGCTGGATAACCCATTTGTTAGGACTGCAACAGTGAATACACTCGAACATCTACATTTATGGTAAGTGTACACAACTGTACTTTTTTCTTTTGTCTCTGCTAGGAGGGTGTTGATTTTGACAGTTTGATTGATTTGAAATTATATATTAAGAAATTGAATTTTTACCCCATTTTTTGATGAAAATTATGAATTAAGGAGACCTAGTGTATTTATCCAACTCCTGTATCCCTTTTTGCAAAATTTTTACAAAGTTTGCAATCTAGATATTAGATAATTGTTGAGTAAACTGGCTTCATACTCTTGTATAATATGTCTACTTCAAGAATGGGAACTTTTATATGAATTATGTTTTTATAAGGAGGTATCAGATATGAAACCTGATAAAGGAGGGGGGATGGTTATTATGAACAAGACTGATTTTGTTAAAAAAATGTTTGCGTTATTATATGATGAGTCTTATGAAGAAGTGTCTAAAATGAGGTAGTAGCTTATCAAAAAATAGCTTACCTTTTTGATATGGTTATGCAAGGGCAAATTATGGAAATTGTTTATCATTTACTTGGTGTTAATCAATCCCTTTTACATACCAAAATACATAATGACCAGATTAACCCTCCACTTCATCCTATTGTGGATGCTACATGTTCTAAATGTACCCATCCACTAATTGTTTGGATTTTAGATGAAAAGATGGGATGGATTTGCTTTCTTATCTTTGTAAGGATTCATGGTATTTTTTATCAAAATTTGGGAATGTGATTTATTATGATAATGTAATATGTATTACTATTGATGTGAAAGATTTATTTATAGTTATACCCCACAGTTCACGTTTAGAGTATTTTTATGAATTTTTAATTGAGGACATGAGCCTCGAGGAGAGAGAGGAAAAAAACTGTGGCAAATTTAATGGACATAGTCTTGAGCTATAATTATTTATGTTTTGAAAATCAATATTTTCATCAGAAGATGAGGGTGGTGATGGGGGCTATTTGTATACCTCTTTTTGCCAATATAGTTATGGCAAAGTGAGAAAATACATTTGTTTTTAATAGTCTGTTTATGGAGTCATGGGTTTTTTACACTAGGTTTTTAAAATATATCTTTATTATTTGGCATGACACACAATCTAGAATTGATAAATATTTTGAATATATTAATACAACTACAATTTTTTTGAAATTTACTATGATAAAAGACAAAAGTTCAATCAATTATTTGGATGTTTTGATCAAGAAGGATTTTAAACATCACAGGTTGGTGTCAGAACATTTTTAGAAAGGTTACTTATTCTAATTATTTTCTTCATTACATTAGTTGCCACCTTAGGCATCAAAAGATGTCTATAGTTAAAGGACAATTTGTTAAACTGGAAAGATGGTTTTAGAACAGGACACATTTTTCAGGGAATGTGATAAATTATGAAATATGTTTATTAACAGGGAATACCCTTTGGGGTTTGTGTGTCCCATTGTGATGGAAGTGATAACTAAGATAAGAATGGGGACTTTTTGCACTTAATAGCTGTACATGGTATTAAGTGTGTTAAACAGACTGTGGATGATGACAATAGGTATAATAAAACCATGGTTATGACATATATCCTCGACAGTGTCCCTATTAGGAATATTTTAGAGAAAGATTGGGGTTTGTTATTTTTAAATAATGAATTATTTGGAAAGGTGGGTGTAAAACTTTCTATAGTATTTAGGAGAGGTAAATGTTTTTAAAAACTTTTTGGAACAGGGCATGGATTTTATGAGTTTGAATTCTGCAGGTAAAAAGGGCACTTTTAAATGTGGTTCCAGTTCTCAATGCCCTTTTGTTTTGGTTGTTAACTCTTACCTTGCAAGAGCAAAGGGTCAAAGTTAAGGGCAGTTTTAACTGTAGCTCTAAGAAAGTAGTTTATATACCTAAATAACAACAATGTCCATCATTTCATGTGGGTAAGACAAAAAGGAAGTTAAAGGAATGGATCTATGAGCATATAAGGGATATAATGAAATTTACAGATGTATTATATAAGCATATAGCAAGATTTTCTTCTCCCAAATGTTTATTTTTTGTAGTGGAAAGGGTGGATAAAAGTCCGAGGGGAGGTCCCTGGTCTGAATTATTGGAAAAGAGGGAGTTGTAGTGGCAAATTGTTTTAAATGCATATAGATTTTCAAGTTTGAATGCTGTGGTGTCTTTATCTTATATTTTAAAATTGTGTTCATATATTTTTAAGTGAATTTTTGAAGTATTTATGTTTTATGTTTTAGTATTTAAACAGTGAATTAGTTAATTATTTGTTATTCAATTAACATGTAATGATGAGAATTGTTTATAATGATGAATATTACAGTTTAATTGGTGAGTAATGGGTCATGTGATCAGTGGTGCATGTTTTAAATTTTGTGATTAAATGGGGATGATTTTGTTCTGATGAAGTCCATAAATTTGGGACAAAAGCATTTAACTATATGTATGGTACATTTTTTTGTTTTTTGTTTTTTATTGTTTTTTTTTTTTTTTAATTATATTAAAAATTTTGTAATATAAGTGTGAGCTGATTCAGTGTCTCTAGGGTGTTTCTTTTGGTTGGAATTCGATTTGCCACCCTTTTCAGTTTGTTTTTTGGTTCTCAGTTCAAGATAGAATTACAGCAGCTAATAAAGAAGGTATTATATAGAAATATTGTTTTTAATGGGATGTGATATTCAGATACATTATATGCGCTAGGAAAGTGCAGTTCTGTGTTTGTTAATGAGGTTGGTTAAGAAGACCATTACAAGAAAATAGAAAACTGATTACATTTAATCTACAGATGATGTAATACAAATTCTGGATAAATTAAACAGAATAGAGAGCGGTTTAGTTACGAAGTTGTAGAATAAATTTGTAGCACACAGACTGCCTTTTTTCATGTGTATGTAGAAAGGGATGCATGTTAGTACATCAAAAGGTCACCACATTGAAAGGCAATTGATTGACAACAAATGGTTGAACAGTTGACTATCAAAAACTTTAAAAATACACTACTTTTGCAGGAGGGAAACCCCCCCTGCAGCCCCCACCATTTATGACAATTAGGGTCTACTTCATATGAACTAAATTTAATTTGACTGAAATTCATTTGACTGAGACCAAAACACTGAAAGTTCAAAAGACTGAAAACTCATTTGAGTGAAACTCATAACACTGACACATTAAAGTAAAAGGTATATGGCCTTTTCCCCACCGTAGTGGGATCCTGGAGTTAGTATATATAGGTAGGGGGGGTTTGGGGGAGTGAAGCCCCCCACATAGTTTAGGTAAATATTGTTTTCTGCAAAGAGTTATTCATTGCAGTTATAAATATCCATATGTATGGTTTAAAATGTATAAAGTATGTGGGGGGCTTTGCCCCCCCCCACACCCCCCTAACTATATATACTAACTCCAGTATCGCACTACAGTGGGGAAAAGGGCATATACCTTTTACTTTAATGTGTCAGTGTTATCAAGGGTGTAGCTAGGCATACCCAGTGTACTCAAATGAGTATATTTTTTTCTGAGCATCTCTTGGAAACTTCAACACTCAAATATAACAGAATATTTAGAATTGTGCAAATTAATATTTATAGTACAGAAATATACAAAAATGCTTGTGTGAAAGAAATACAGCTCTGGGAATAAACAGTAACAGTTGAAAATAATATGTCACCTTCATATATGTATTGGGGGTAGCACTTTGAGGATTGAGGACATTTTTAAAATACTAAGTGGGCAGTATGGGCAACAACAACATGAGGTTTCAGTACAAAATGTAGATTTATGGCTACACCCCTGAGTGTTATGAGTTTCAGTCAAATGAGTTGTCAGTCTTTTGATCTTTCAGTGTTTTGGTCTCAGTCAAATGAAATTTAGGTCATATGAAGAAGACCTGACAATTATATATATGAACTTTGAGATTATACGAAATTAAGGAAAGGGCAAGTTCTCCAATCACCACTTTATTGCAACCTGGCACAGAAAAAGTGCCAGTATGTTTGGTCAGCTGATTTTCAATCAGATGTAGCATCTTTCTTTCACATTTAACAAGTTGTCTTTCAAAAATTTGTATGTAATCTGTATAAAGATACTCTGTGAGTCTGATAATTGCAAATGGTGTTTTTATTATCTGATCTGTATGTTGGTAATAAATACTTGCATTTTCTGTGCCTTCTGTGAGTGTTTTATTAAAGGAGATATGAAGTTAGGAAGCTATGTTTACCTGTTGTCAAGTTATTAGTTGCCTGTTTCTGGAGTTTTAGAGGTTGCATTTTTTCTTTTTATGTCTTACTGGTTTGTGGAAGATAAATAAGTCATTTTGATGACTGATTTAAGATATGCAGCATTCAGTTTATGATGTGTGTACTTTTTTTTTTTTTTTTTTTTACATTGAATATAGCAATACGTGAAAAGATAATCAGATAAGGGATATAATAATAATGATGTGATATTAACTGTAAAGCTGTGATCTTTCCCTGTTAAACAAATTATATAATATTTCTTTTTTTTATATTGGATGCCAATTATGAGTTACTTTTCACAAAAATGTTTTCTGCCTAGCAGTCAAAGAATAAAGGAACAGATGGTGTTGTCTAGTGGTCGGTTATATACTACATATCAAACACCCGATACAGAAAGGCAGTGTGATAAATAAGCAAAGGAATGAAGGAGATAAGGGTTTGGGGAAAAGTATACCTCCCAAAATAGAATGTTATACTCCTGCTTGAAAGAGTGGCAGTAGTAACCAAAGGAGAGATTAATTCCTGTAATACCGGAAGATACAGAGAAGGACAAATACTGTACATTGCACTAAACAAAGAAACAACGATAGGGTTGGGCTCAAGACATCGAAATAAAAGTAGCCCTGGACAGCAGTAATCATACAACCATCTAGTCCACCATGGGTAAAGTTAGGAATGGTAGAGGGAGGAACAGGAAAACAAACCAAAGCAAAGTGAGGAACTACAGGAAAGTTACTAAACTACTACTACAGGAACGTTTTGAAACTAACATGGGAGACTGGAGAAAAGTACAGTGAGCAAATTACTTGCTGACAACAAAGAACAGCTTAAAGACAGCCATGGAAAAGGAACTAGTTAAAAAAATAAGACAAGCAGAAGAAGGAGGCCAATGTTTCTCAAGAGAGAGGTTAAAGATGCATCCTTTGCAAAGGGAAGAGCATTTCCTGAGTTAAGTAAGGGACAGGAGCAGTGCTTCCAGAATTATCAGGAAGCAAAAACGGTTGCAGATATAGAAAAAAACAGAAAGTCAAATCTGGAGAAAGATCTGGCAAAGAATAAATAGAATGAAAAAGGGTTCTTTAGCTATAAACAGGAAAGACGTAAGTTCAAGACAATTCATTATTTTCTTTCATTATCCTTCATAAAAGAGAAGGAAGGGAGAGTGATGGTTGGGGAGGGGGGGGGACATCTGACAAACAGTTACATGCCAAGAGAAGTTGTAGAAGAAAATATCTAGATAGTTGAGGGAAGGCAAGGCAGTTTAGAGGTATCACACTCCTCTCAAATGGCGAGAGCACAACTGATAAATGAATACATTAAGTAGTAGAAAGTAAATGGGAGATGACCAGCTTGGATTCAGATCAGGATGCTGCTCAAATGACCTTATGTTTGCAATAAGGCAGATAGTTAAGAAGAAGATAAAGATGAAAGAGTCCAAGTGGGTATTTCTAGACTTAGAGAAGGCATACAACAAGGTCCCAAGAAAACTGATTTATGCAGTCATGTAATGATTTGAAGTCCTAGAAACACTGGTAGAATTAGTGCAGGCTATGTACAAGAACCCAACAACTCCAGTACAAACATGTCTCAGATTCACAGAGTGGATCCCAGTGGGAGTGGGTGTTCATCAGGGTTCAGCTCTGAGCTCACTGTTGTTCATACAGGTGATAGACTATATTAGCAAACAGGTCAGAGAGGACAGATCACAAAAGATGCTGTATGCAGACGATGTGGCATTATATACAAACTCTGAACTGGAACTTCAGCAAATGATACTGGGATGGAAGGCAAAGCTGAAGGCACAATGGATGAAACTGTGTACAGATAAGACAGCTGTAATGGAAACAAATGAAGGAAATCGGAAGGAGATGAGAACTGAGATATAATGAAAAGTAGTGGAACAGGTTAACACCTTCAGATATCAGGGAGGAGTATTTCAAGAGAAAAGGAAGTCTGAATGAGGAGGTAAAAATAGAATTAGAGGGCCTACAGCCAACTGGTGCAGGGTGTAAGGGGTAGTGTGTGTTGGAAGAATGCCGAAGAATCTGAAAAGTAAGGTGTACAAAAAAGTGGTAAGCTCAGCATTACTGTATGATATAGAAACCTGAGCAGTGAAAGAAGAGCAGTTAAGGAAACTAGAGGTGATGGAGGTGATGTGACTGAGATGGTTAGTAGGATGCATATTGTGAGATAAACAAAGAAATGGGGACATCTGAGTACAAGCCCAAGTAGCTTTGATTGCAAAGAAGATCAAAGAGAGCAGATTACGGTAGTTCAGGCACATATGTAGAAAATCAGAAAACAATCTAGGGAACAGGATTTTGTACAGACAGAAAGAATGCAAAAGGAAAAGAGGGCATCCAGCAATGAGATGGACTGTGTGAGAGAAGACCTGTGACAGGCATGACTGTTGAAGTTAAGGTAGTGACACTGAGGAGAGAGAGAGAGGGATGATGATAGTTGATGTGACATCCAAAGCCCATATAGAAAATGGGGGAAAAGAGGTTTGATGATGATGATTGATGACATAAAAGGGATGCCAAGGCTGAAAGTTCTTAAAGCAAAATCCTAGTGATTGTAAAGATCCCAGCAAATGTACTTACAGATCCCCTGACAGTAATCTTCATCTAGTCAGGCAGCAGGAATGAGGTTCAGAATAACTGGACATTCTGTAAAATTCTGGACAATTGAGAGGCTATTGATGAAACCATAAAACAAAGGGAAAGTGGCACAGAGATATTTCTTCAAAGTAATGAAGGAATTATTTTCAAAACAAAGTAATTGTGGGAAGATTCTGATTTTGGTGGGACAGAATTCTAGACTGCAGGATACACATTTTTGCGAGATCTTTCTGTGATGTTTTGCGTATTGATCACTGCTGCAATAGCCTCAGCTATATGGTTTACATGATGCATAATATATGACAGCTGGCCATCTTCCACAGCTTCAGGACACCTTCCATTTGCTCAAATCATTAGTCAGCTTGAGCTCAGCTGACTCAAAAACATATTTATGAACCAAGCCCTTCAGAGCTTTCCTTCTGCCTTAGAGAGAACTCCTGTGCAAGTTTTCAAGTATCAGTGGTCGGCTTGTGCTGTTCCATTGCTGGCAGATAAATTCCCTTTGGGGAAAACCTTCTACATTTTATTTTTAATGTCTAAATTTACTTTCATGTTTAGGAAGTATGTTTAAAGCTAGAAATGTGTGTTTTTATTGACTGTCATGAGGAGCCAGATCCAGCACTAGGTGACCTAAGCAGCTGCCTGGGACCCATGTTTGCTTGGGGGACCCAGTGTTGGTTTGGGGTCCTGGCTTTGCTATTAAAAATAATAAATGCTTCCATAAAAAAACAGCATTTCTTAGCAGAAAATAGTAGGCCATTAGGACCTTGCAAGACAAATGATAGGAAGACTGTAAGACACAGTGTCCATGGGAGATTTGATTTAGGAGCAGCCAAGCAATAAACCAGGAGATTTGAACAGAGCCAAAATCTTTGTTTTAAGGAGAGATCTATCAAGCTGGAAGCAAACGGAGTCACAGCAGCCATGTGATTGCAGCTGCAATCTTTGTTTAGGAGCACTGCGAGAGAGAGCAGCCATGGGCAATTGCAATACTTGTGTATCGTGGGAGATTTATAACAGCATGCAGTCTATGGAGAGATTTAGCACAGCTACTAAAGGTATGTGCAGTTGCAAGCTTTGATTTGAGTGCAGTTGCAGTAAGAGGTTTGTGTTTCACAGGATATTTAAACTACAAGCTGTTTAGGATGAGATCTAACAGAGCCAGTGTGTGTGTGTGTGTGTGTGTGTGTGTGTTTGTTTGTAAGTGTAAGTATAAAATGTCCCAGAAAAAGGGGCTATAGTGACTTTGCTCAGATACAAATGCTGGGCCCATACTTCTCAACTACCCAGATTTTCAATTCATATTTTGGACTAGTCCTCATAAAATGTGTTGTTTTGCGGCAAATCCCTGGGGACTGAAGTCACAAAACAATGACATACATTTAAGTGTCAGACTTCATATCCTTTAGAAAATATATGTTACCATCAATATTGTTATTCTAGCAACTTTCTAAGTTTAGAAGATCAATATTTAAAACATGTCCCTAGTTTTGGGTCTTTGTCTCCTCATTATTTTAGGCTTTGTCCAGATTCCTTACACTAAGATGTTGAGTGGTATGCCTGAACCTGAATTGTTGGCAAGCAAGTGCCTTAAACCTCCACACCAACTGCTAGGTTTCCTTTTGTTTATTTATTTATTTGTTTGTTTTTGTAAATCACTGAGGGTTGTAGTCTATCAGTGTCAGTCACAGAGTTTCATAGTTGTGTTGTTCAGTAAAAGATAGCACACTTGCCTTTAGAAAGTTATGGGTTTTCTTCCCTCACCAGGTAGATCTATTTCTGACACTACTGTGCAGCATAAGGGGGAGGGGGCTGCACTCCTTTTGATGAGATGCCAGTAACTGTGCACTCTGTTGTCAGTTTACCAGCCAATCCCTACTGAACATCACCAGTGCATTACTTTTTTAAGGTAACATAGGCAATTTATTCTTCAAGGCAGCAGGCACTGAATTTGTAGATGAAGCACTGAAATGCAAAGTTTTTTTTTTTTTTTTTTTTGCCAGCAACATCCTCTTCATTAATAAGTTAGTTGCAGTTATCTTTAATGTAGAATCATTCCAATGACTTTTACTTCTACAGATTTTGTGCATATTGACTGATGTTGGCAGATTATGATGACAGGAGTTTGAGTGGCCTGGCCTTTTATGGTTGAAATGTCCAGAAATGGGTTGTTTCGTCATTATTGGTTCATGTTGTGTTCCCCTGCTTACTGGAAAACTTTTCAAAACTACTTATGTCGTGCTGTATTAAACAAGGAATATAATTTAATATTAGGAAGGTGAGTCAAAGAACACATGCATTTATGCATGCTCCTAAAAATGTGTGCAGTAACCCATGGTTTGAAAATAGCTGAATGGTACACTTAATCAGTGATTGGCCTGATGCATTTTCTATGAATGTGGGTTTCAATGCAGTTTCAATTAATGTGAGTTTCAAGGGTAGAGAGGCTTACTGTTGCTCATGCTTAGTCTATTTTCATTGTGAGACTGTATTGTTTTGTTTATCAAATGGCTGCCAGTGTTTGTGGTATAAAATCTGAAATAAGTTTAAATGAAATCCAAATATCTGTAATCATTGTAGAAGTACAGAAGAAAACAGTTTTCACACTGACAGGTTTCAACAGTATTTATGGTAGCTGGGAAGAGAGACAAGTAATGGGACACCAGAGTGGCTGCGGGTGGTACAGGGGAGGCCAACCATTATGCTGTCTAGGATCCCATCAACCATGATCCAGCTCTGCTGTCATGCAACTTTGCTGCACTTTTAAACAGGAGCTAAGTTTTGTGTTTGACAGTTTAAAAGTTGATTTGAACATTCTAAAAACATATTTCTGTGTAAAACCTGAATTTAAATTACATTTTGGGTCTGGTAGCTGGTAAAGTGCTTTTTGCAGTGTTTTTATTGGGGAAAAGTGACTTTAATACTACTTTTGAAATGCTACTGACTTGTGTACTGTGTAGTGTCCCCAGGAAAGAGGCATAATTTTTGGATAGACTGTGGAACAAAAATTATTGATCCTTCTTTCAGCCACAAAAAGAAAAAGTTGACTAAATAGCCTTTGCCACAACAGCAGGCTAGCTATTTGCCTCAGCCGCAGGTGAGTGACTCTGCTGTGGACAAATCTGGTTTCTCAGACCACTCATCTTTTTCCCCAGATTCCTCTGGTGTTGCCAATACAGCCACTATGTATGGGGGGGTTAACCATATTCTCATTAGCTGTTGGGGTCCCCTCAGTGGGCAAGAGAGAGACACATTTTGTTGGTATTGGGAGAAGAGGCAGGGATGGTGCCCTTTCTTAGTTAGAATCTTGTGCCCATCCCTGGGGAAGTTGGTGTTGCCATTAAAAAACATGTTTGTCCTATATTTCCTATCAAAAAGAAACAGAAAACTAAACATATATGTTCTTCTACTCTAGTTTCACTGGATAGGGGTAGTTTATTAAGTATGGCTCAGGGTTTTTCACAGGCTGTTGACCCTTCTTATCAGTTAATTTCTGGTAAGAGAAAAAGGGATTCTTCTTTTCCTGAAGAGATTCAAGAAATTGAATCTGGAGAGGAATGTGATGGGACAAATAGTTTTTTTCCTCAGAATTCTGATTCAGACCCATAGGAGACCATGTTATCTGAATTTCTCTGTCAAGAATTCTCTTCCTCTGAGACTATTTCCAGAATGTCCCAGTGTTTTCAGTGGGAAAACACTGATGTTTCTCAGTCCCTCATTAGATACTATGAAATGTTACAAATATAGGTTCATAGGTAGGTACTAGGCTATCAGCCCTTGGGCCTATATAAGCCTAGCAAAAAGTTCCCTGGCTTTTGCCAACCAAGAAGGCTATTTTCCTGCGCCCCTGTCGAGCAGAGCCACAGAGGTGATCCCTGGGCTGAATTTCCTATTTCCCATCCAATTGTCTAGATTCCTCTTAAAGAGGGCTAATGAGGGGCATTGCTTGACATGAATGGGTAGTCTGTTCCACACTATGGGAAGTCTCTGGGACAGGAATCTATCCCTCCAGCAAGTTCTGTTTATTGTGTTGGCAAGGTTTAGGTCCCTGGAGCTTGTGGCACGGAGAGATTGGGGTTTCTTTAAGTGAAGCATGTCCAACAAAACTGGGTTTGACATGGCTTTGTATGTTAGACAGAGGTCGCCTCTGAGCAGGCGATAGGTGATGGAGTAGAGCTGGAGTTTTTTGAGGCGGTCTGTGTATGGCATCTGTTTGAGGCCGGTAATCCTCTTAGTGAGGTATTTCTGTGGTCTTTCTAGTTGTTGCAGATGTCTTGTGAGGTACATGGCAAAGGGGCATTGTAGTCTATGATGGGTCTGATAAGGGATGAGTAGAGAGGAACAATGACCTCTTTTTTTCCTGGAGGAGAACCCTTTAATGATGAGGTGTGCCACATAGAAGGATTTCCTGACTACTGTGGTGATGTGATTGTCAAAGGAGAGACTAGTCCACCTGTGTCCCAAGGTCTCTTATCACATTTTCAGTGTTAAGTAGGCTACCACCTATGTGGTAGTTCATGGGTACTGTGTTTTTCCCAAAGGAGATGACAATACACTTTTTGGCACTGAGCTTGAGGCCATGACTTTGACACCAAGCATCAGTCTCAGTGAGGCCCCTTTGTAGAATGTCCACATCTTTAGGTGATTCTGTTATGGCTCTCAGTTTGCAGTCATCTGCAAACTTTGTTAGCCAAAGACCTGCTGTATTAGCCTGGATGTCTGAGAAATAGATGCCAAACAGGAAAGGACCCAGGACTGAACCCTGTGGTACTCTGCTTGTCACTGGTTTAAAGTTGGATTTGGAGTCGGCTACTTTCACTGTGTGAGTTCTGTCAGTGAGCCAGTTGGCCACCCATCTTGTGACTTAAGGATTTATGCCAAGTCTAGTGAGTTTATTTATAATTCCAGAGTGGGAGATGGTGTCAAAAGCCTTGGCGAGGTCAAGATAGGCTGGGTGCACCACCTTACCCTCATCCACGGCTCTGGTGACTGCCTCAAAGAAGTCAGTCAGGTTTAGGAGACATGATCTTCCTTTTACAAATCAGAATTGAGTAGGGTCCAGCATTTGCAGGTTACCTATGTCTTTGTTTATAAGTTCCATGATGATATGTTCCATGGCCTTGCAGACCAGGCTTGTCAGGCTAATGGGGCAGTAGTCCCCAGGATCTGTGGTAGCACCTCCTTTGTAGAGTGTGATAACCATCACTGTATGCCATTCAGTAGGCACAAAGCCTGAAGTGAGGCTATGATTGAACATGGTACTTAAATGAGGTACCAGTTTGTTCTGTAGTTCATGCAGAACGCAGCCTGGAATGTTGTCTGGTCCTATGGATGCTGTGTTTTTGGCTTTGGAGAGTGCTGTGTTAACTTGTGCATCCATGATTACAGGGGCTATGCATTCTTCTGGTACAGGGATGGGACCTTTTGGGGTGGGGGATAAAGTTTGCACTGAATCTTTCCACCCAGATGTTGGCAATATCAGTTGGTTCTGTATATCTAGATTCTTGACATAGCTGTAGAATGCTTTGTGGTTGTCTTTAGAATCAGTGGCAATTTTTTTTTCATAGATAGCTTTGGAGGATTTTATGAGGGATCTCAGCTTCTTGTTGAGGGTGACCAGGGAGTTCCTGCAATAAGGGGATTTTACTCTTTTTTGCAACAGCTTCTTCCTTCTGTTGTAGAGTTTGTTTATGGCAGAGGACCACCAGATTGGCTTCCTTTTTTTTGGAGGATAGTGTCTTGGTTCTGTTGGGGATGGCATGATCCATGCACTCATGTATGTGTTTATTCAGTGCATTTGTATAGGATTCAGCAGTCATATCTCTATTATCAGTCTGCAAGGGTGTAGTGAAGTTTGCCACTTCTGTCTTAAGAAGCATGAAGTTGGCTTTGGAGAAGTTTTTTTACAGTGGTTTCCTTAATGGGGAGTGGAGGCGGAATATTGATGTCTAGGGTGATTAGCTTATGGTCAGATCTGACCAGTGAGGAGTTGACCTCTGAAGTGGAACATTGGTTACCCATGTTGGTAATGATCAGGTCCAGGATATTGCTGCCCCTGGTGGGGATATGGACAAGCTGATCCAGGGCATTGGAATTTATGAATTCCAGAAAGCATTGAGCTAATGTGTTAGTACTTGAGTAGTTTTCCCTGTTGATGGTGGGGTAGTTGAAATCTCCCATTATTAGGGTATTCGGCTGCACCTTAATATTTTCCAGTATATCGAGGAACATGGAGTGGACATCCTGGGGCATGAAGGGGAATCTGTGGCAAGCTACAACCTGGATTACAGTCTTGCCCAGTGTTAGTTGCACTTGGATAATTTTGGATGCATTATGTTGAGCAACTAGCCTGGAGGTGTGGATATCCTTAATGAATATGTACACTCCTCCTCCTTTAGTGTTTCTGCCCAGGTTAGGTGGTCGAAAAGTGTGGTATGAATTATAGCCTGGTAATGCAGGGGAGCTCTCTGGAGCCTTGAACCAGGTCACTGTTACTGCACAGATGTCGATATTCTCTATATTGAGGAGTGCTTTGAGTAAGTGCATTTTGAGGTTTAGACTTCTAGCATTGAAAAGCATTACCCTCAGTTTTTGCTTGCTTGTACCTGCTACAGTGGTGCGTTTGTCGTTTGACCCTTGCCTAAAAAAGGCACTATAGGGGTGGCAAAAGCCTTAGCCAGTATCCAGAATCCCAGGGGCGACAGATGCAGGCCATCTCTGGCAAAGAATCGTGCTTTGTCAATCATGTCATCCCAGGCAGACAGATACTGGATCCCCTTTGAATGACACCAGAACCTTAACTAATTGTTGAAGTCAGTCATTTTGTCTTTGTACTGTGGTATCATTCTGGGTGATGGCAGGATGCTACTCAGGGGTAGGGTCATATCTACCTTGGCTACATGATCCGAGAGCTTTTCCATGTCTCTTTTCATGTAGTCCAGGGAAGTACATCTCAGGTCATTCACAACAACATGGTTAATGACAGAGTCATATTTGTACCTGTTGTGGAGTGACCTGAGTGCGTGTGTTATGTGGCAGATCCTGGAACCCAACAGGCAGATGACAGTAACTTTCTCCTTGTTTAGCATTGTGAGTGGGACATCAATGTGCCTGACTATAGAGTCGCCTGTGACAAGTGTGTTGGGTACGTTGTTTTGCCTTAAGGGCTGAGGTTGAGCGGTACACTGATTTTGTGGTCTATGTGTCGTATGGATAGTTAGGGGTGATGGTTGCCTGCTTTTCTGCATTGGAAATCTCTGTTGTTTGGGCTGATTTTTATTGAGAGCTTCCACGAAAGTAGGTGTGTGTTTTGTGTTACTATGTGTGGGTTTAGGTGGTGTATGATTTAATGGACTATGTGTTGAGTATGGTGTGGTGTAGGTGTTTATCTTCTCCTCTTGACTGTCTAGTCCAGCCTTGGCTGGAGAGAGCTTGGATTCCAGTTTGGTAATATAATTGCATCTCTCACAGGTTGTAGTGTTGCGTGGTAGGAGGAGAGGGTTGTCAGTGTACATGAGGCAATTGTTACATTGCCTCAAGATGCCCAGATTCATCAGATGGACAGGATAAAACACTGGGAGCTGACCCTTAGACATGCCTAGATAGGTGCTTTTTAATTTAAGTACTAAAAAAATGTTCTCCTTCAGACAAGTGAGGAAAGTTGAGTGCTGCAGTAGTTTGTAGTTTTAGTGCTTGCAATGAGTTTTGAACAAGTGCTGAGCACAAGGATGCAGTTTTGAGTGATAAAACTAGAATGGCTATTTCTAAGGGAAAATTTGAAGAGTAGACTTTCTGGCGCCGGGAATAGTTTAACCCTAGTTAAACAGTGCTGCGCAATGCACAAAGCCACGCAAACACAGGTTCTTATACAGAAAAATGAAAGGGATACAAATAGCCCAAAATGACCAATAAAACTACAGTTTCTGAGCTGAAACGACTCCTCTAGTGACAGATAGGCTGTTCCAAAGCTCACCAACCTCACTGCTCACTGATGAACAGAGAAGCTTCCCTCTATCTTAGAAAGGTCTGGGCAACACAGGAACTTACAAACAGCCCAGAATTTAGCAAAATCTGAAAACTGGACTTTACTAGTTCTAGAAAGGCCTGAAACGAGTAGAGGGATAGGATATTTTTGTTTTGGCTTTTTTTTTTTTTTTTTTTTTTTTAAGTTAAGGCAAATAGAGCAATAAAAACACTTTTAAAGCAGAAAACAGGCTATCACACTTGAGTGTGTAGCCCTTTAGAGTTAAACAGATGTAAAAGACTTAAAAATTATAATTTAAAGTGCAAGCAGTATAAGAATTCAAAAAAACAGTTCAGCTAAGTAGCAAAGTTAATAAAAAATGGTCGGAATAATGCAGCTAGCAAAAACAAGCAATAATAAGCAAAACAGAAGTATTTAATCCACTCAAAGTCTCCTTTTCTCTCTGCTGCTGCTGTAGGACACTGCAGGACACCGAGGCAGGCTCTTGCTGAGGTAATACAAGTGCAAACACGGGTTTTTAAACAGAAAGATGAAAGGGATAGAAATAGCCCAAAACGGCCAATAAAACTACAGTTTCTGAGCTGAAACCACTCCTCCAGCGACAGACAGGCTGTTCCAAAGCTCACCACTCTCACTGATGAACAGAAAAGATAATTCCCAGAACCTCCCATCACTCAACCCCCACCCCCCAGTGCTGCCAGCACTGGAGGATGTGTTTGTCACATTTTGTGGTTTCCCTGATAACCATCATGCTCCACCCAAGAAAGCAGCTAGAATGTACAAAGTTTCATAGTCCTTCAAATTTCTATACCCTCATCCCACACCTTACTCAGCAATACAGCTTTAGTCAATCCAGCTGCTGTCAATCATTTTGTTAATTCTAATCCTTCTACTTCTAAAAAGGGTTGTAGAACAACTGATAAGTCTGAAGAAAAAGTGTATACTTCACCAACTTTAATTTTTAGAATTTTGAATTGTTGGACAAATATGTTAAATTTATTCTGACAAATTTTGAAAGTATAAGGAATACAGAGGTTATTAAAAATGTGATGAGAGAGAGAAGCTGATACAAGGAATCTCTCAGATTTTTCAGCCCTACTTCTGAATTTTCCAAGGATTTTTATGCTCCTTTGCCCAGTTCTGGCAAAAAAAAAATCAAATAGTCTTAGCAAAATGCTGATAAGAAGACATTTAAAAAACAATGTCAGGAACAATCCAAAAAGAAACCAGGAACCTCCCGGAACACAGGACAATCAAATAAACCAGATTGTATAATGGACCTTGTTCCCCCTACCACCCTGGCAGTCTCTTATTCCTTCCAGAAAGTCTGAATCTCCATTTATCTGTCTTTGACAACAGATTGGTTCAGACAAGTGGATTCTGAGACTGATTTAGCAGGGTTACAGATGGCAGTGAGAAGAACTCCCTCCTTTCCTGGAAACCATTCTGCATCCCCCAGACCAAACTCCTCTGTTCCTTCCTGTCCTATAGCACATGCTTTCTCAGGGGGTAGTAGAAACAGTTCCTCCTTCTCAACTGAAAAAAGGTTTCTATTATTTAAGAATGTGTATAGTGTCAAAGAAAGAGAGAAAATGCCTGGTGACCAGTTCTGGACCTTTCTTTCCTAAACCAGATTTTGATAGTGCCCAAGTTCAAAATGCTTTCACTACACAACCTTTTGCCCCCTTCTTCAGTTTAGTTTTTTGCTAACCTTATATTTAAAAGATGCTTATAAAATTCATATCCATCCAATCTTCAGATGTTTCCTAAGGTTTTGTGTGTCTGGATCACATTATCAGTTTTCGGACTCACAGTTCACAAACTGCCTAGCTCCACTTATAACTCATTGCAGGCTACAGGGTATCCACATTTTTCCATATTTAGACAACTTGCTCATCTTTGCAGAGTCTTATTCAAAGTGTCAGGAATCTCTCACCTGGGTCCCAACATCAACACACATTATTTTTTTTTTTATTTCAGTTCTGGGATTTGTGAGGAGAAATCACTTGGTGGGGACATTAAATATCCCTGAGTCCAGATCTCCACTTCTCTCCTCCTGCTCCAAAGCAGTCCATCACCACAGACACCTCAGATTTTGCTTGGAGAGCAGTGTCAATGTAGGTACAAAAGTGCAAGGTATCTGGGATATCAAAGACAGACATAAGCACATAAAAATAAGAGATGCTTGCCCCGATCAGAAATGCAAACAAGATTTGGGGGTCTTTCAAAATTTGATCCATCTGTGGGGAGTTCCTTCAGCTCTGAACAATCAGTTGGCAAAATTCTGCTCAAGAACTTTATGTACGAAGGCCTAGAAAACAGATACATTTTCTTTTCCTTGAACAGAGGAATGTTTCTGTGATTTTCCACCCTGTCAACTGATATCCAGGGAATGTCTGAAGATTCAGAAGGAATCCCCAGACATTATTGTGGTGACTCCCTTCTGGCTCGGGCAACAGTAGATTTTTCTACTTCTTGAATTGGGCAGGAGCAATTACCACAAACCAACTTACAGAATAGGTTGACTTACATAAAAGCAGGGGTGTTTGATACATCCTGACCCCAAACAACATCAAATGACTGCCTGGATGATAGGATCTTAATTCCCTTTAGGCACTGTTTTCTGAAGACATGCAGCTGCTACTAATGAAGGCAAGAAAACCTGCTACCAGAGAAACATATATTAGCTATTAGAAAAGGTTTTCTAGTTGGTACCAACAACATAATCAGCACCCATTCAGGGCAAGTGCTTCTCTGGTTTTACAATGTTTGTGTGAGTTAACAGTCTTACTTCCTCAATCAATGTTCATTTGTCATTCATTTCAACATGTATATCCATGGACCCCACTCTTTCAAGGCATTCCTGTGTCAAAGTGTGTTTGAAAGGAGCAATGCATAAGAAACTTCTTAAAAAAACTGATGGCTCCTTGGTATTTTAATTTTGTGCAACAAAAACTAACACTTGCTCCATTTGAACCAGCTCATCTGGCTGACTTTGAAGTTCTTAACATGGAAAATGTTTCTACTTGAACTGGCACCTCACCTGAGTTAATGTTCAGTCATAGCCTCACCTCAGGCTTTGTCCCTACCAAATGGAGCACTGCTAAAGTCATCTCTCTCAACAATGGAGGATCGACAATAGGCCCTGGGAACTATCGCCTCATTAGACTGATGAGTCTGATATGCAATGCTATGGGACACATCATCCTGGACCTAATAAGCAACAATATTGGGACTTTCCAAACTCTGGATCCCACACAGTTAGGGTTTGTGAAGGGTAGATCATGCCTGCTCAGCCTGGTCATCTTCTTTGAGTCAGTCACCAGAGCTGTGGATGAAGGCAAGGTGGTTCATACAGCCTACCATGATCTGGCCAAGACCTTTGAGACCATTCTCCATTCAGGAATCATAGAAAAACTCACTAAGCTAGGCATCAACCCCTATATCACTAGATGGGTTGCAAACTGGCTCACAGATAGAACCCGCAGTGTGAAATTAGCTGACTCCAAGTCAGACTGCCAACCAGTCACGAGTGGAGTCCCACAGGGTTCGGTCCTGGGTACTCTCTTGTTCGGTATCTACTTCTCAGAAGTCCAGGCCAACACGAAGGGACTCTGGCTGACAAAGTTCACAGATCTGAGAACACAGGTTGACAGCAACCTCTCTTTTGACCACCACATTGCCACTGTGGTCAGAAAGTCCTTCTATGTGGCACATCTCATTACTAAGGGTTTTGTATCCAGGAAGAAAGAGATCATTGTCTCCCTCTACTCTTCTCTCATTAGGCCAATCATCGAGTACAATGCCCCATTTGGCATTGTACCTCACTAGACACCTGCATCAATCGGAGAGGCTGCAAAAGTACCTCACAAAGAGGAACCTAGGCCTTAAACACTTGTCGTATATGGACAAACTCAAAAAACTCCAACTATTCTCTGTCTCATATTGCCTACTTAGAGGTGATCTCTGCTTGACTTACAAAGCCATATCTGTCCCAGCCCTGTTTGAAATGCTACATCTAAACAAATCCCAATCCCTCCGCACCACATGCTCCAGAGACCTCAACCTTACTACCACAATCAACAGAACATGCTGGAGGGACAGGTTCATAACCCAGAGACTGCCCATACTGTGGAATAGACTTCCCATACATGTCAAACAGAGCACCTCACTGGCCCTCTTCAAGACAAATCTTGATGAGTGGATGGGAAATAGAAAATTCACCCCGGGGATCACTTGAGTGGCTGTACTCGACAGAGGCACTGGGAACTAAGGTCAGGTGGCACAATGCCAGAGTAATCCTATGGGCTAGACTTGTAAAGGCTCCAGGACCATTAGCCTAGTACACACCTATGAACCTACTGGTTGCTCTGACCCCTGCAAGAAGCGTATCTGAACTGAAAGCTCTCATGGTGAATCAAATTTATCAAATTTTTTCAGAGATACAAGGTTTCCTTGAGAACGGACCCTTCTTTTATGCCAAAAGTGGTATTTGAGTTTACTTTAATTAAACTCTCCATCTCCCTGTGTTCGGCACTGAAGTCCAAAATGAGGGAGAAATGACACTTCATACTTTGGATGTACACAGAGAACTCAGGTACTATCTTGAAAGAACAAAATCTGTCAGTACTTCCAATCATGTGTTCTTCTCTTATGCAGGTAAGAAGAAAGAACAACCTGTGTCAAAGCAGACTTTCCAAATGGTTGTCTCAGGCTATTAGTTTTTGCTATTCGCACCACAACAAAACTCTGCCAGGCAGGATCAAGGCTTATTGAACAAAACTCTGCCAGGCAGGATCAAGGCTTATTGTACCAGGGCCATGGCTTCATCTATGTATTTTGGGAAAGGTTTGGAATCTAGAAGTATTCTAGAAGCACTACAAGATAGATTCCTTCTCCAGGTAGAGGTCAGGCTTTGCTAAGATCATTCTACAGGGTCTTCTGATTTCCTCTCGTTCCACCTCACAGTTGTTCTAAGCTATGGTAATCTACCCATATAGTTTAAGCTGCTACAGCAGTGATCAATATGAAGAAAATAGCACAGTTGTGTAAGTAAATGTATCATAACTGTATATGTTTGAATGATCACTGCTGCACAAGCCACTCCCTCCCTCCATTCCCATTGTTTTTTGGTGTATTTTTTATGCCAGGATGTGCACTTTAATTTTTTGTCGGTCCAGCAATGTCATCTCAGGGACCTCTCCCTCAGTTGGTATGAAAGCTTTGAAGGGCTTGTCACCCATACTTGTCTTTTTGGTCAGCTCAGCTCAAGCTGACAATCATTTGGACATGTGGAAGGTGCCCGGAAGCTTTGGAAGCTCGTTGGCTATTCTATCCTATGCAGGAAATAAACCATATAGCTTAGACTACTAGAGCAGTGATCATTTTAATATCTATTGTTATGGTAAGTTTACTTACACAAGTGTACTTTATATTGATTAAATATGGGTCATTACAAAGCCTGTGACATTTATGATCTAACTTTGAATGGATTACTTATGATAGTAAGATTACTTACTGGCTGGTAGAGGACAGAATATTTTAGGTAATTTATAAAGTAAAGAGACAAAAAGGAATGCAGCACTCACCTATGGAAATGTATTGGTAGAGGACATGGGAGTACAGTGATGTATTCTTTGACCAGCTAGACTGATGGATGTTCAGAGTAATTAAGGAGAGGGCATATTGTAAACTGGAGATTATAGTGGATTTGTGAGTTTGGGAGGTGAGTATGTTAGTGAGATATAATTCATTTCAGTTGACTGATGTTCCCATTGTGGATGTGGAAAGAAAATGGGGGGGGGGCTAAGCTGATACCATGATTTTTAATAATACTAACTTGAGTAATGGAATTACCAAGGAGTTTGTAATTTTAAGGATTATCCTTGTGAAAGCTTTTGGTTTGTTTCAAAGACCATTGAGTTTATTTTGGAGTAATTGTTGAGTTTATGGTTTTTAATCCAGGAACATCTTTATAGAAAGGAAAACTATAAAGCAGGGTCAAAAACATGAGGTGAGCTATTTGCTCAAAGCAGAAAATGTCAGTGCAGACAACTGTAGTTAGGTGGAGAAAAATAGTTGGAATATTATAAATAAATTATGAGCACAGTATAGGGCCAAGACCCGAGTCTTGAGGAGCACTGGAGTTAATGAATTGCTAGGACATGGATTTATTTTAAATTATTTGAATCTGAGAGGTTTATTTATTGATGTATGGATGTATGTATCTATGTTTAAGTGTGAATGTCAGGCTGGAAAGTATACTAGATAGACCCATAGAGACAAAAGCAATATATATGTATATTCAAACTTGTGATATATTTTTCTGAGCATATCAGAACTGAAGGGTAATAATACAGAGGACTGGACAATACAGAATACAAAATATAAAAAATTAAGAGCATAGGAGTCATTTCATACAAGTAAGAAGACAATCAGAGGAATAAGAAAAGAAAGGAAAATGGATGAGAGAATGGAATCTGAGTAGAGGAAACAAGAAGTAGATAAAATAAAAATATCTGTGTAAAGTATACAGTGTAGTGAAGAATAGTAGCTGAATCTTTAGATAGTTAATTGAAAGCTTAGCTTGTACTTATTACATTTTTGTGAAACATTAGAAAGCTTCTATAGGAAAAAAAAACAATCAAATAGCTGGTGGCGAAATAATAAGTAATGAGGTGGATCAAAATATCGTTTTAGATATATAAATACTACACCAGTCATCAAGCCCTTGTCCTTATTTTTATAAATACTGTTTTGGCATTAAGTAGAGCATTGATTGTTATATCCTGTTCTGAAGCCAACCATGGGATGGCAGAATGCCAGCTTGTTCAATTATGTCAAAAATTTGGGTGTAAAAAAACATTTTTTTTTTTAAAGATTTCAACTAGAGGAAATAAGCTAGCTAATGAATAATGTATTCAGGACACTGCACCTTGAAATATTTGTTGTTGACTTCCATTCCAGTGGAATAATTCCACCATGAAAGAGATGTTAAAGCAGAATGATACTGGGCTGATAATGTAAGATAATTTAAGAAAGGGGGCTGTAAGGGACTGAAGAGTACGACTGTGAGTCTGAATTCTTGTAATGAGTATGTGTGCTGCAATGGCTGTAAGAATTTTTAAACTGAAATTGTAGGGTAGAGGAATTGTGAGATGAATGGAATTGGACTAGTTTGGAGTGTACAATGAGAACAATTGGCAAAGGGAAGTAGCATGTAGCAAGTATGTTTGCTGACGTTGTGAGATAAAGAGTGCTGTCGCTGTTGTTTAAAAGTAGATTCTGCTTTTTACTGTGGAAATTGTCTAAGATGTTATTAATATCAGCACATTATTCTTTTGATTCCCAAGGAAGGTATGTTGGTAGCCTTTACAGCAGTTTGATTTGGCTCTCTTGACTGAATTCCAAGTCTCTTGCCATACTTTTAAATACTACATACTAGCAGAGTGAGGCAGGATCATTGTAGTCTTTTCACTTATGCCAAAGGGAAACCCTATTTTTTTCATTTTTTCCTTAATTTTTTGGTAATCTAATCAATGAAAACAAAATGAAAACTCCAACAAAGTGATGCCAAATTGGAAGACAAAGTGAAAGCTGAAGGGACAAGGGAATCTGGTCTAAAAGAAGCAGGATGGAAGTTAAATTGCCAGAGAGAAGCAGGCTTATCTGATTAAGGAGGCTTCTGGAGCACAGAAATCTGAGAAGCCTTAGCAGAGGGGGCCCGCCTCCCACTCTTCCTTCCCTTGGAGGCTTGACAGGGTTGCCTGCAAACAAAAGCAGATCTAGACAGATAATTCCTCTGGAACTTGGGTATAGGAGAGACATTATGTTTAAGGTCCTGCAAGGCTTTGCCTTGCTCTTGAAGAGACTTAAACATGTCAGCAGCAGCATCAGTCCCAAAAAGATATTTATTATCCAGAGGCACATCCAACAACTTGCCCTCAGGCAGAGATTGAAGATGAAGCCAAGAATAACACCTAATGACAGACCTGAAAGCCACAGCCCTAGAAGAGGTGCCAGCAGCATCCTAACTACACTTAACAGAGTGGCAAGCCACTTGAGAAGCAGAACCTAAAAAGATAAGGCAGAGGATTTGCCCTCAGAATAAGGGAGATCAGAAATATTCTGACAAGTCTGAGCAATCAAGGCCAGAGCATACCTAGTCATGTGGGTCTGGTAAGTAACAGCCCTAAGGGCCAAAGTTGAAACAGTGTAAACTTTCTTACCAGTCCTCTGTATTGCCCTACTATCCATATCAGAAGGCAAAAGTTTGTAAGAGGGCAAAAGCTTTGAAGGTTTGTCAGGAGAGACTGACACCACAGCAGGATCAGCAGAAGGATATTGAAATAAAAACTGACAATCCTCAGGAAATGTATAGAACCTATCAGGTTTCTTAGGAGCAGGAGGCCGAGAATCAGGAGACTTAGAAGCAGCAATGAAAGTATCTAACAACACAGCCAAAACAGTAGGAACTGCCAATGGTTTAGGAGTATCCATCTGAAGCAACTCATATCTTCTCTGAATATCAGACACTTGAGAAGAATCCCCCTTAAAGTACTTCATCATCCTAGCAATTGTGTCCCCAAAGGACAAATCCTCGAAAGGAGGCTCAGGGCTAACAGAGACTCCTTTTCATCAGTACCATAAGCCAAAGGCAAAGGCATCTGTGAAGAATAGGAAAAAGCCCCCTCATCAGACAGTGAATCCTCATCTGAGAAATCTGGTTCCCTAAGCCATTTAGAAGGGGTAGAGGTCCAAGAAGGAGCAGGCACCAAAAACCCTTGTGGAGGCTTTAGGGCCATCAAGTAAGAAAGCAAGCCCTGAGTAAACTCCTGCCACTCTCTTTGAGGATACTTAGGATGGACCGAAACATGCTTCAGTTTTTTTGTGGAAGGGACATCAGCCCTAACAAATACCATAAGTTCTGACCCCTGGCAGGATTCAGTAAGAGAACCCAGAACCTCCACCCTGACCAGTATCTTTGGAATCCCTCTAGGAGACTCTGAGAAAATCACCCATGGTTTCCCCTCAACATCTGGAGCAGATGCCTGCAAAGCCCCAGAGAACATGTGGAAAGCTGGAGCCATGCTGGCCTCCAATGGGGTCATGCAGAGTAATCCAACATAGACACTGAATCACCTACAAAGCTATTCTAGAGGGATGTCTGGTGGATGCTGGACAGCTAAAGATTCAGCAGAGACTTCTTGACCTTCTTACTTAGCAGGAGTTTCTCGGGGCTAAAGGATTCTGCCATGGTACCGTGAGCTAACTGTTTAAGATTTTGTTTTTCAAGATAAATGGCCAGGGAAGACAAACAGCTTCTGAGTGTCTTGGGCATAAATGCCTTACAAATACTACAAGAGGTGTGGTCATTTGAAGTACCAAAACAAAACAGACACTGCTCGTGATGATCCTTATGGGGAATCTGCCTCCCACACTGACTTTTTCCCTTCTTGGATGATATGAACTCTAGATAGATAAATAAAATACAAGACTGAAAAAAGTAAAAAAAAAAAAAAAAAAAAAAAAAAATCACAACTACGAGACACTTATAGGATGGCTAAGTATTCAGTATAACAAGAAGGCATTCAGACCAACTAGCAAAAATAGTGTTTGAACTGTCGGCAAAGAAGTTCCAGATAGTTATGTCTGTACATCCCTTTTATGCCATATGTTCTTTGTGGGAAACATAAATGTGACATACGGCACATACAAGATCATTAGGCTTTTTTATACTGGCCAAGCACTGGGCTGCCCTGGTCAGGAGATACCTTCTGTTTTGGTTACTGCAACAGTGATATAGAAGAACATCATACAGGAGTGGCCAGTCTATCTGCTGCAGGGCATCCATGAATACTAAATCCTTGTGAGGAGGAAAAGTTGTACTGGTGATTATTTTAGGATAGAGTATTAAAATCCAGTGTCAGAGGAAGGGACTAGGACCACTTTAAAAAATTTTGAAGGACAGAATTGTGAAACAATATATGTGGAGATTCGGTAAGTAGCAGGAAGTTGTTATAAGAGGAGGAGTTTGGTTGAAATGGTCTGGAAAGGAGTTGTGTGAAATTTTGGGAGAAGGCAATCAGAGAGTTTTTTTTGTGTGATGTCTACAAGTTAAATTAAATTATTTTGGTTGTCCATGGGGAAAGGCTAGCCAGAAAAGAAATTGCCCATGTTGGTGTGAACGACCTGGGACGTACCTCCCTGAACTACATGAAAAGAGATATGGAAGAGCTTTCCAAGCTTGTAGCCCAGGCAGGTATGACCCTAGCCCTAAGTAACATCCTGCCATTGCCCAGAATTATACCACAGTACAAGGACAAAATGATTGACTTCAACAATTGGCTAAGCTTCTGGTGTCAGTTTAAGGGGATCCAGTATCCGTCTGCCTGGGACGACATGGTCGACAGACCACGATGCTTTGCCAGAGATGACCTGCTCCTGTTGCCCCTCAGATTCCAGATACTGGCTAAGGCTCTTGCAACCCCTATAGCGCCTTTTTAGGCAAGGTTCAAATGACAAATTCACCATCATAACAGGAACAGGCAAGCAAAAACTGAGGGTAATGCTACTCAATGCTATAAGTCTAAATCTCAAAATGCACTCACTCGAGGCACTCCTTAAAATGGAGAATACAGATATCTGTGCAGTGACTGAGACCTGGTTCAAGGCTCTAGAGAGCACCCCTGCATTACAAGGCTATAACTCATACCACACATTTCGGCCATCTAACCTGGACCAGAACACCAAAGGCGGAGGTGTGTCCATATTCATTAAGGATATCCACACCTCCAGGCTAGTTGCACAGCATAATGCAGCCAAGGTTATCCAAGTGCAACTAACTCTGGGCAAAACTGCAATCCAAATTGTAGCTTGCTACAGATCCCCCACCATGTCCCAGGATTCCCACTCCTCTTTTCTTGATATACTAGAAAATATTAGGGTTCAACTAAACACCCTAATAATGGGCAGTTTCAACTATCCCACCATTAACTGGGCAAAATACTCATGTACCAACTCCTTCGCTCAACGCTTTCTGGAATTCATAAATTTCAATGCCTTGGATCAACTTATCCATACGTCCACCAGGGGCAACAATATCGTAGACCTAGTCATTACCAACATGAGTGACTGGTGTTCCACACCTGAAATCAACTCCTCATTGGTCATATCTGACCATAAGCTAATCACCCTAGATATCTACATCCCACCCCACTCATCATTAAGAAAACCACGGTAAAAAATTCTCCAAAGCCAACTTCATGCTTCTTAAGACAGCAGTGGTTAACTTCATGACACCCATGCAGATGGACAAAACAGTTACGACTCCTGAATCCTACACAAATACACTTTCTATAAGCACTTACAGGAGTGCATGGATCGTGCTATCTCAAACAGAACCAAGACGCTATTCTCCAAAAAAGGAAGCCAATCTGGTGGTCCCCTGCCATAAACAAACTCTACAACAGAAGGAAGAAACTGTTGCAAAAGTGAGTAAAATCCCATGAGTGGAGGAGCTGCCTGGTCAGCCTCAGTAAGAAGCTGAGATCCCTTATAAGATCTTCCAAAGCTAGCTATGAAAACAAAAGCACCACTGATTCTAATGGCAACTACAAAGCATTCTAGAGCTGTGTCAAGGATCTCAATGGCAACACCCAGATCTGCTCTGAGTTACAGCACAACAGCACAAAAATTACAGAACCAACTGATATTGCCAACATCCTGGCAGATAGGTTAACTGTTAAATTTACCCCCCCTCTCACCCCCTAAAGGGCCCATATCTATACAGGAAGAATGCAGAGTCCCTGTAATCACATCTATGCAGGTAAAAGCTGCACCCTCTAAAACCAAAAACACAACATACATGGGACCCGACAACATCCCAGGCTGCGTTTTACATGAACTTCAGAATGAACTGGCTTCCCACCTAAGCACCATGTTCAATCATAATCTCATGTCAGGCTTTGTGCCCACTGAATGGTGCACAGCAACAGTTATCCCACTCCACAGAGGGGGAACCACCACTGATCCTGGGAACTATCGCCCTATTAGCCTGATGAGCCTGGTCTGCAAGGCCATGTAACGTATCATCATGGAACTCATAAACAAAGACATTGGTAACCTCCAAACTCTGCACCCCACCCAGTTTGGGTTTGTGAAAGGCAGATCATGCCTTCTGAACTTGATTGACTTCTTTGAGGCAGTCACCAAAGCCGTAGACGAGGGTAAGGTGGATTACACAGCCTATCTTGACCTTTCCAAGGCTTTCGACACCATCCCCCATTCTGGAATTATAGCTAAACTCACTAAACTAGGTATAAATCCTTACATCACAAGATGGGTTGCCAACTGGCTCACTGACAGAACCCCCACTGTAAAAGTCGCAGACTCCAAATCTGACTTCAAACCAGTGACAAGTGGAGTACCACAGAGTCCATTCCTGGGACCTCTCCTGTTTGGTATCTACTTCTCTGAAGTACAGGCTAACACAGAAGGCCTCTGGCTAACATAGTTTGCAGATGACTGCAAACTAGGAGCCATAGTCGAGTCCCCAAATGATGTGGACATCCTACAGAAGGGCCTCACTGAGACAGATGCCTGGTGTCATCCCCTTTGGTAAAAACTCTGTACCCATGAACTATCACATAAACGGCAGCTTAATGCCGAATGTGTGATAAGAGACCTTGGGACCCAGGTGGACAATAGTCTCTCCTTTGATAATCACATTGCCACAGTAGTCAGGAAATCCTTCTATGTGGTACACCTCATCACAAAAGGGTTCTCATCCAGGAAAAAAGAGGTCATTGTTCCCCTTGGCACTCATTAGACCCATTATAGAGTACAACACCCCTTTTGGAATGTACCTCACAAGACATCTGCAGCAGCTGGAAAGGCCACAGAAGTACCTCACAAAGAGGATTACTGACCTCAAACAGATGCTCTACACTGACCGAGTAAAAAAACTCCAGCTTTACTCTGTAGCTTATCGCCTACTCTGAGGAGATCTCTACCTAACATATAAAGCTATGTTATACCCAGAGCTGTTGGACATGCTACACCTTAAGAAATCCCAATCCCTCCGAACTACATGCTCTAGGGACCTAAACCTTGTCACCACAATAAACAGGACATGCTGGAGGGATAGATTTCTGTCCCAGAGACTTCCTATACTCTGGAACAAGCTACCCATCTATGTCAAGCAAAGTTCCTCATTAGCACTCTTCAAGAAAAATCTTCATGAGTGAATGGGAAATAGGAAATACACCCTGGGGATCACAACTGTGGGTCTGCTCAACAGGGCCACAAGAAATTAACTTTATTGGGTGGCGTAAGCAAGGGAACCTTGTTGGCTAGGCTTACTTAGGCCTTTGGGCCGATAGTCTAGTACCTGCCTATGAACCTATGAAGAAATGCGGAGAGCAGAGGCTGATATATGAATACAACAAAGTGATTATTTTTTCCTAGTGTTATTTTGCCAAGGCCCATTTGAGATCATTGTCTAAAGGTGGTTTGTCACTAGAATTTGAAAAGCAATGTAGTTTTTTTTTTTAATTAAAAATATAGCTGCCCCACCAATTTTATGAATGTAGGGTTTTCATAATTCAGAGGACTGATCCCCCACCAGTTTTGTGTCTGTGTTGGTGGTCATGCCTCTAGTAGGAATGAGAACTAGTTATGCAGCAGTAGAGATGGTCAACTTCTTCTACCCAATTTTTTTACTGAAGCAGCATCATTCTCTGTGACTTCACAAGAGTTCTGTCTGCCGTAGAGGACATTGTGATGATATACAACTCAATATTTTGTCCGGCTTCTCATAAATTTTGTAGTTTTCTGGCAAATTTCTGGGATGATCTGAGGATTGAAGTCACTAAATAATGACATACATTTGAATTTCAGACTTCATATCCGTCAGAAAATTGCATGCTAACTATTTTTGGGTCTTTGTCTGCCATTATTTTGGGCTTTGTCCAGATTTCTTGCACTGAGAGGTATGGCTAGCAAGTATTCCAACACACACACATACACACACACACATACATACAATCTGCTGAATCCCACCACGCTAATTCTTCAGTGGCAGTGGCAACCTCAGACTCAGAATAAATACCTAAGTGGATGTAAGTGTAGAACCCCCACAAGGGAGTGGGTGGTAGGTTCTTCTCTCAATAAGATATTGTCGTTTCTTTCATTCTTTCTTTTAAGTGTCATGTAATGGTGGCTTTGGCCAGTCCATGATCTGATCTGGTAAGACTAACAATTTCATTTATGAAAGTTTGCATGGTGTTTCTTTAAGATTTAAACATTTAAGATCTTTGTTTGTTTTAACAATTTACTAATCACTTAATCATTTATTCTATTAACTTGTTTAGTTTTTTGTATATATAGTGATGGTCTTTTTAGGGTATTTGTTTTCTGATGAAGTTAGAAATAAAAGTGAACGAAAGCACTAAAATACCTGGTGTCTTGTGTTTGACTTGGTCTCCAGACAGTTTGGTGCGTTTTGTTTATCCTTCTTTCATTCTTTTAAGTGTCATGTGATGGTGACTTTGGCCAGTTCATGATCTGATCTGGTAAGACTAATCATTTTGCCTTTGATAAATTCTGTCAAACACTGGCAGTAGGATCCTGGGCTATGAATCTTCATTTATAGTCAGTTACATATTTTCAATTAGAAGACCAAAATATTTTAATTGACTAACAGTTTCAATTACAGCTAGAAGAGTTTATTTTCTACTTTTATAAGAACAGGAATGAATGCCTTTCTGCATATATGCCCAAGTTCTTTGCTAAATTCATGGAAAATTCTCTGCAGTCTTGAGCATGTCCATTTAGTTTTCCTTTGTTGGTACATTTCAGCTGTTTATGCAGTAGTTAAGTCAAGGCTTAATTTCACAGTAGTGGCTTATGTTTCTGGTGCCTGCTGCTGACTATCACTGTCTGTTAACCTGAATCTGATTTACTCTTTCTTAAATTGAAACAACACTCTATACAGTTATGAATTTGGCATTAATGCCTGCTACTTATTACTGCTGACTCGTAATTCCTCCTTACTGTCTTGTTCTTAATTTTAGACATATTTTAATCTGCTGTTGTTCCTGGGGCTAAACTGAAAATAGTCCTATGTATTTTTGAGTGCTTATTCTGCTCGTAACTGCAAATGCTAAGTTTACAATTACAAATTGGTATGCTCCATTGCCTCCTTTGTGCTTGTTCTACAGCTGCTCTGCAGACATAATGTGGAATATCTGTAAATGTACTAGTTATGCATTCTGAGATATTTCCCAACAATTATATAAAATAAACAGATACAAATTCTGAACAGCAGGAAGACAAAATGTGCTGTCTGGTTGTTCATTATAGCTATTCCAAAACCAGACTTCAGTTTTCAAGTTCTGAGAAAGAAAATTAACAGCTAACTAACCCACTCATCATGAAATGTTTGGAAAAACAGTGCTTTCACTAGATTTATTGTATACTTCTAAAAGTGTGTCAGGCATTTTAGTTGAGTCTTAATTGTGTAGATCAGCACTCTTATTATTAAATTGCAACTGCATGAAGGGATGCTGTGAATTAATTGGCAACCCAAGACAAAAAGTATAAAAACTATAATAAAAGCAGTTGTCCAACGGGTAGCAATGCTATGTTAAAAATAAGTAAATAAGACAAGCTCAGAGTAAGAATATATAGAGACTGAGACTGTGGGATCTTACCCAGGTGCATGAAAAACAATTCTTTGTATGTTTTATGACCTTTGGATTATCACTATTTTGAGAATGTACCCTCACAAAACCTCTGACAAAGCCACATGGTGGACTATTAATCATAGTAAACATGTTCTAAGTATTATACAAGCCATGGACAGCTGTTGCTGAGTTTTCATATTAATGCTTTATAATCATTCTAGTGTCTGAAATAAAATCAGAAAAATAGCTCCTTGACTTGTGATTGTCTTGTTCTGCTGTTTTCTAGGATTATGGCCTTGATGTGACAGCATTTCGAGACTTGGTCGGAGAGTGTCCCAAAAAGATTCTAGACCTAGCTGCTAGCTGCTGTCGGGTTAGTAAATTCATTTCATGTATCTTATGGTGTATTGTGTGTTACTGAATTGTCACATCTAAAAGCATGGCATCACTTTTCATGGAATGCATTCATAGTTTAAATGACTACCTATGACAGCCTTTTTTCAGTGGTGGCCAACTGCATGGCAAACACTTATACTAACTTTCTGGGTAAGTGGCAGACCTCTTTCCACATTAAGCAATGAAAAAGCTGAGATTTTTATTGCAGAATTCAATTATTTTCAGATATTTATCACTTTTGTCAAATGTCAGTGGGGCTTTAGGTTCCAAATGGTATATCTTGCAAGGTTTCAGAGGGTGTTAGACCCCATGTAGAGAAATAGGTTTCAGGATTTTTTTACTCTTTTCTCTGGAAAAATGTTTTTTCTGGGCCTAATGTTTGGTTTGTTTTTTCGTAGGCTGAAAGTCAGGCATACTTGGGCTTTCAGTTTAGCATGGGACATGGAATATAAAGACTGCTGCACTGGGAAGTTCATGTCGGAGATTTGTACTGGGATTTACAAATGGCACTACACAAGAGATAAATTCCTTTCTGTGGTTCCTGTGTGTGCATTTGTATGTTTGCATCTGTTGCTCTGCATTTTTGTGTCTGCATATTTGCATGTTAAGTGTACATGCATATGAATATGAGAGTACACATGTGGGTATGTATATATATATATATATATATATATATATATATATATATATATATATATATATAGATATAGATATAGATATATATATATATATATATATATATATATATATATAGATATATATATGTGTGTGTATAAATATATATAGTTCCACTTTATAATCCCAAAATACTGAAATCTCGAATTTCAATATCTCGAGACCATAAAGTCAAATTTTTCAAAATAGCGAAAGTGCATAATCGTGAATTTGAATATCGAATTCACGGTTATGGCTTTACTCTACATTACGTGCAGTGTTTTGTGTGGATGGTATCCAGTGTAGTGTATGGATTTAGGTGGAATTTAAGGTGAGTGTTTTGTAAGGGTTTTGGGTAGGAGTTTGAGTGTATGTGAGTGTGTTTGTAGGTATGAGTGTATAAGTGTTGGATGTGGCGGTGTTTGTATATATGTGTGTGTGTATGTGTGTGTGTGTAACTGTAGAATGTCTGGATGTGAGTTTACTGTCTTTTCTTGTTTATGCAATCTTGGAGTTAGTATATATAAGCAGGGGGCTTGCCACTCTACTTACTTGTAGTGTAGGTTTGTGGATGTGTAGTGTTATGTTTTTGTGTTTTTTTTTTTTTTTGGTAATGTGGGTATTGTGGTGAATGTGTGGTGTGGTGTATGCTGTGTATTCAGGATTTGAAGTTTTATGGTTTTGGGTGGTCGGTGTTTTGTGGATTTGACTTTATGGTCTCGAGATACTGAAATTCAAGATTTCAGTATTTCGAGATTATAAAGTGAAACATATATATATATATATATATATATATATATATATATATATATATATATATGTGTGTGTGTGTGTGTGTGTGTGTGTGTTTATGTATATAGAAGTCACAAAGCATGTGAGTATCTAAGTGTATGTGAGAGCATCCATACTTGCATGTATTTATGCATATTTATGTGAGAGGATGCATGCATGTCTGTGTGCATTTACATGCTTTTGTCTGTTAGTGTGTATTTGCATATGTGTATTTATCAAGGTGACCATTTTAATACAGGACCTAAACTGGGACACTTGAGAGCTGCTCTGGGAAGCCAGGTCTGCAATCCCATTCTCCCAGCCCCCATGGGAGTGGACATAGGGCAGCCATGTCATCTCGCACCAGGGCATGCAGGTTGGTCTCCTGTCCTTCACCAGGCACTGTGGGGATGCCACTATGTGAATAGCACCACCCAGGAGGCAAGAGGCCACATGCGAGGAGGCTTGAAGTGATGCACATTTGTCTGCACTGGGCACCATTGGAGTGAAAGACTGAGGTGTGCCGCAAAAAGTGCAGAGATGGGGGGACCCAGAGCCATCTCCCTGGAGTGTTTGATAGCCCTAGGTGCAAGGCAAAGTGGAGAACCGGTGTCACAGAAGTCCAGATGAGGGACTGTCTGAGGCTTCGTGGCCCAGCGGAGTTCCATGAGGCTAGGAAGATCCCCTGAGAGGTTCCTAGAGCATGCATGACACTGCATGATTTAGCAGCAGTTAGGAGATATGTAATCCTGGAAAAGAGCTCTCTCTCCTGGGTAGAAGTGGAACCCCAAAGGGGGTCAGTCCTGATGAAAGTCTGGAAAGGGGAGAGAGAGAGAGAGAGAGGTGGAAAGTGACTGGTACAGGACAGCTGTCACCTGGGTGAGGGGGTACAGACCATGCCCCCTCTGGAACAGAAGTCTGTAAGGGGGAGACAGGCAGATAGTGGCACTGCTGGGCAGGCTCCTGCCTGGGTGATGGAGGGGTCAGACAGAGCTACCCACAATGAAAGTCCTTAAGAGAGTGGTAGGGTGGACAGCAGCATGGCATGGAGAGCTCCTGCCTGGTGAGTGGGGTCAGGCACAGTCCTCTATGATGGAAATCCTTAAGGGAGCAACTAACAGACAGTGGTGAGGCCTGGAGAGCTCCTGCCTGGGTGAGTGGGATCAAGCAGAGCTCCCCATGATGGAAGTCCTTGAGGAAGTGCCAGGGTAGATGCAGAGGGGCCTGGAGAGTTCCTGCCTGGGTGAGTGGGGTCAGGCAGAGTTTCCCATGATGGAAATCCTTGAGAAAGTGCCAGGGTGGATGCAGAGGGGCCTGGAGAGCTCCTGCCAGGGTGAGTTGGGGTCAGGCTGAGCTCCCCATGATGGAAGTCCTTGAGGAAGCACCAGGG